>NC_081297.1:80639076-80942106 GCF_030435805.1 Mustela lutreola | reverse complement strand
CCAAATGTGGCTTGTTCTGAGGTCACACAGTAAGTGGCAAAATTACCACTTTGAACCCAGATGATGTGACTCTAGAGTTTATGCTCTTAAACACAGCAGTATCTGGATAAGGGAACTGAGGTACCACAGGAACTCATTCAAGGTTCTCACGTGAAGATCTGATCATAAAAATCTTTTCTCTTGTTCTTCCATCCAATACTGCAAATGCACTGCGAACCCGGAAAGACGAACTCATGCAGGAGCACATTGCACAGTCATCTTCCAGCAAATCACGGAGCCCTGGTTTCTCCGTGGTGAATGAGGTCATGCTGCCAGGGTTTCCTGATCAACTGCCTCTACTCTTTGTCTACTGTGCTGTCCTGCAGAGCTGATTCCGTGGGACCTAAAACTTACACTCTTTAGAGGAACCACTTTTAAAGATACAGAATTATGGATGCAAAGTTATGAACATTTATGTATTTATTATGAGAAATAAAGTCATATCAAATAATAAACTTGTCAGGAAGCTGACAAGTACCACAAATACCCTAAAATCAATAGACATAATATTTTCTTAATGAAGTGCCTGAAAATCTCTATAACACTTTGTCTTCACATCTTTTCCCCTACATAATTGGATTGCTTTCATATAACAATGAAAAAATAATTTGGTTATTTCTTTAGGATGGTTGATTGATTTTTTTAAAATTAATAGCTGAGATACACAAAACATCATTGACTTCATAGATGTACTCCAGTTGGTGTTACTATAGGGTTGTACCATACAAACATGGGAGTTTTAACATTCTATTTCATAAAATTCATATCAAAAATGAAAAGATGTGTAGTGCATTTGTAATTGTATACACATTATCAAGTATGTTCTTGACATAAGAAAACTACAGTTATGACCGAGTTCTATCAAGGAGAACTCAGTAGCCTACTTAATTTACATGTTACAGAATTGTTCACAGACTAACTTCTGATTTCATGTATTTGAAACATTGGCTATCCTTTCCTTTCCACATATTTCCAGGTCTGGGTGTGATGGGACATATTTGTATCACAATATAACCTCCCACCTTATACCTTCATGGTCAACACCAGGAAAATCAGTACAGTGGACAGCAGGAAACCTGGAATGCAATACTACACTGTGATTGCTGGCAGAACCCCGACTATGCATAGATGTGCAGACTTCATTAGTATATCCTACTGACGCAAAAAGTATGCATCCATAACCCAACCTCACCTTTGCTAGATCTGAGAAAACACCATCTGACCGGAAGAAAATAGGATAGAAAATTAGAGTGGAAAGAGACTTCTCCCTTACCAAAGTGACTTTGGTTAATACCTTATTTTTGCCAAATGTTAGCAAAACTCACAGCCATGTAAATATATTTCTAGAGCCTCTTCCAGAGCCTTGACTATAGGCTGAAAAAGTACATAAAGGGCCCTGAAGCTTAAGATTTATGAGCCTTGTTGGGCAAAGGAAGGCTTTCCATCCATTATAATACTCTTTTTCTGTGTATGAGACACATGAGTGTACTTCCATTTTGGATCATATATAATTATCAATGCTTCAAAGTCCTTTGTAACAAAAGCTTGACTGCTTAAGATTTATTTGCCCTTAGTCTATCATTAGCTATAGATGTATATTTTGCATATCTTGAGGTTATGATCATAGATAGCTTCACAAGAACTAAGGATCACAAGACCTTTAAGATTCTCGATTTATTTCTTTGACCCTAGATTTAAAAAAAAATACAGAGGCAGAATTGCAACTTGGCAAGCAGACAACCACAGTCACAATTATAATACAGTTTAATTATGACATAAAAATGCAATGAGTCACAGTGGGATACCAACCTAACTTATTAAAAAGTGAAAAAAATGTTAACCAGTAGTTTTGTTTTTCTCCACAAAAAACTGGCTTAATTTTCACACGTTGGATAAATCCACACGTTTTCTCATCTGTACGGAACATAATCCTATCCCTTCTAGATTGTAAGTTTAATGGAACAGAAATCATGTCTATTTAGCTTACTCTTACATCCTCAATTCCCAGAGTATCAACAAACATGTGATAGCATGGAAATACTTGGTAAATGAATCAACTTAAAAGCTATCAGTTATTCATTTTCTGCTCTGGAATACAGTAATACAAATTTCCTGTTACTGTTGTAACAAATTACTACAAACTCTGGCTTAAGACAACACAAGTTTGTTAGCTTATTAATCCTGGAAGTCAGGTCCAAAATGAATTTTATGGAGCCAAAAATCAAGGTGTCAGCAGGAGTGCATTCCTTCTGGAGCTTCCAGGGGAGAAATATTGCCTTTTCTGGCTTCTAGAAGCCTCTTGCTTTCCTTGACTCATGGCTTCTTCCTTCATCTTCAAAGCACATCACTCCAACCTATGATTCTCTTGTCCAGTTTCCTTTTTCTGACTCTGATCCTTCTGTCTCCCTCTTAGAAGGATTCTTGTGATCTCATTAGGCCAACTGACATAATTCAGGGAAATCTCCCCATCTCAAAATCCTTAATCCCATATGCAACTTTCTTTTTGCTATGTAAAGTAGAATATTCACAGGTTCTAGAGATTAGAATGTAGACACCTCTGGAAGATTATTTTGTCTACCACATGCACAAAGATAGAATATTTGTGTTTAGGAGTAATTACTGGAACCCACGGAGTTTAGACTTTCTGACTTCTGGGCTCTTGTGCTTGATCGAAACAATACCTTCATTAAAGTGGAAGTTTTCAAAAAGCTTTTTAGTGTGCAGAGAGATTTACTGGACACAAAGACCACAAAAAGGTTTATATTCATACCAAGAAATAGTATAGATGTTGGGAAACTGGCTCTTTGGAAAGGCTCTCTGTTTTAGCAATTTACAGTCCAGAGAAGTAGATGAATCATATGTGCTTGATTCTCATACCACACTCCCTTCTCAGTGCTTTCCTTGTTGCTTATTCAATTCTGGGAGAAACTCAGTATGCTTTATTAGTAAGGACTTACTCCCTTTTCTCCATTGTGTCTCTTCTTCCCAAATGAGTTACACAGAAACTAACTTGACTCAAGTGATAAGATTAAGATATTTGTTTAATGATGCTTCTCAGAGAGCTAATAGCAACTTAATTTAAAAGGGCATTTGATTATAACTGAAAATGTTTTCAGAATATGGGTTGCAGACTGCCTCAACGTGAACTAATAGGCAGCAGAATTCTTGACACATTCTAGGTGCTTGATAAATATTTCTGAACTAATTACACATTTATAGATACTGAAGGGTATATGAGGATCAGTTCAGTTCCATAGAGCAGCTGACTTCTTGCAGATAGCTTGGCTGTGGTATATAGCAGTGGCTCTGAAGTTACAAATTCCACAATTAAATGGTGAAAAGTTAGAAGCAAGAAGGAAGCGGTCTCAGAGTCTAGTGAGCACCTTGTGGACAATAGACATGAAAAAAAACTTTTCAAACGTGGCGTCTACCATTGCACATTGAAACATCACAGTATCAGTTCCCAAGCCTGACTCAACAAAGTGCCACCATTGAGTCATCTGACCACTTCCCGGGTTTTCCCCCTTGAAGCCTTCACACCCAGGGTCTGCTTGTACCCCACCCCGAAAGGCGATGATCTCAACGGGGTTCATTAACTAAAGCCTTGACAGACCCAGCTTATGTAATGGTCCCTGTGGAGACCAGCATCCCATCTCTGGAGACTGACATTGAGGAAGGTTTAAAGAACAGCAATTAGTTGGGAATTTTCTCCTCCGTGTCATCTGTGAGAACCATCTGACCTCACAAGCAGGACTGTCTGTGGTGAGAAAGGGCGGTATGTGCCTTACAGGAAATGCAAAAATGACTTCAGGGTGTTACACAGATGAGTAGCCAGAGAGTAAAGCCTAATGCTGGAATCTTGCTTCAGATTTTTAGAGTAGAAAGAAATATGGGGAAATCGAGGGGAAGACAGGTCACTGACGAAGGGTGGAGTTGATGGCACATTCTGAGGGAAAAGGCGCTCCTGTGGCCTTGTTCATTGAGCAGATGTGTATCTAGTACTCCTTACGGGGCGAGCCAGCATGCTGGCCCTTCCTCCGTACCCCTACTTCTCTTGCTGCCAGCTCTCTTTTTGTTGTTCCCAATTTGAATATTTTTCATACTCAGAGCTGTATAAACTTCTCTTCATCACCAGATTCTTTGATCTATGAACAATAGCAGCCCTTTGAATAGCAGAATAGGAATATTTGTTTCATAATTTTACTTTTTCCGAGACTTTGAGCATCACCAAGTCAGGAGAATTTAAAGTTAAGGGTTCCCATGGTTTGACCACACCCTGACCTCTTTTTGGTTCTCCTGTTTCCTTTTCATAGTGTTTTTATTTTTTACCCAATTTGGTCACACTCTTTTGAGGCTAATTATATACTGGCCTTGCAATCTTCACAAGATTTGCACATGACAAGTTCTGATTTGCTTGTTAGTCAGTGAAGGCAATCTTCAAAATGAAGCTTCATAAATAACCAAAAGGAAGATTTTATACTCAACAGTAAAGCTAATTTATACTTACAAGGATTTTTCCATGATGCATTATACAGTGTTAGGCATAATATTTTAATCTCCTACACTTTAACACACATTTCAGCCATCCTGACTTTGATTGACCTATAGCATCTGGATGCCTCATACTCTATTGTGAAGCAGGCAGCCCTGCAGCATATTATGGGCTGTAGTGTGTTATTATGCCATCTCTTCAGACTCTCCCCCTTTCTCTTACACACACATACATGTGCAGACCTACTTAGGTGCTTGTATTCAGTGGTCCTCAAACTTCAGTGACATTTCTCCCTCTTCTGTTATCCATGACTTGTTCTGTGAGTGGAACAAAAGCAACTCCTTTCATTTCTGAGAAACTCTGAAGATGTGTTTCTATAGATAGCAACACATGCTGACATCCTGAATACAGACTAATTTTTCCTAGGGGGTCTCTCAGCACTCAAAATAAAGTTTCATGAATGACCGGACCACTAAGTAACCTATTCGGAGAAAGCGTATTGTAATAAACAAGGTGCATAGAGAGCTGGGTTATAGAAATAGTTCAACTACTAATTAGTATTGTGACCTTCAGGAGATTGTTTAACCTTTCTGAACCTCTCAGATAGACTATTTGCTGTTCTATCTACTTCCCAGATTATGGGGACAAAAATAGGACAGTGCATGTAAAAACTGCTTGGACAATGTAATCTTCTACACAGACAATTTTTATTTATTTTTTAATAATCTTTTTAAAAAAAAGATTATTTTTAAGTAATCTCTACACCCATTATGGGGCTTGAACTCCCAATCCAGAGATCAAGAGTTATGTGCTCTACCAACAGAACCAGCCAGGCGCCTCAGTGCACACAACTTTTAAAGTCAACTTTTTCTTAGTTTGTAGAGCTGCTTTTGAATGAAAACTGTTTCTTCTGTGCTTAAATATATCTGTTGCAAAACCATTTTAAAAAAGACGATTTGTAAACTTTCAAGACAATCATGCTTATTAAAATAAACGATATGAGCCACGCTATATTAGGCACCACAAAATCCTTTGTTTATATTCCAAGATTCAAATTCAGGCCCCTCGTATGACACACAAAACTCCTCACCTCCACACCTAATCAGACTTGGACATTTTACAAAATACTGATAGCTCGCAATGGCTTTAAGGACTCCTATCCTTCCAGGTGGACAGCGACTTAGCTTTTCATCTGATTTCCTGTGTATACAACCAATTAAGAGATTAAAAGGACATACCAATTGTAAAATGTGTTATTTACTGACACTGGCAGTGTGTTGGCACTGTGTTTTGACTGCACTGACAGGAGCGTATTTATAGGAAAGAATTCTACCTAGATTCTTTTGTTCAGCTCATTACAATTGATTTGTTACTGGTATAAACTCAGGGTTATTATAATAATTAGCACAGACATTAATGTAAGAAAATAGTGTTTTCCAGCTAAAGTAATATTCAAATGCAAGCCTGGTTTTCCTCCACTGTTAAGTGAAGTTCTTACAATGCCCTGATACCAAGGAGCTTCTTGATGCTCTGTGTCGAGCTGGGGTCCCTTTACTTTTATTCTTTTCTGGTTTCCCTGTTGAATCTTTCCAGGTCACAATGGCACGTAGCTTGTATCGTTCCATGCCAGTAAAGGGCCAGACACTCTCACATAAGTCAAAGGCAGGATTTGAAGAGTGCAGGTGTTCAGAAGCTCGCACGCCATGCCCTGTTTGACTGTGGGATTCATTACGGCTTATGGAAGGATAGCAGCACTTGAAGGACTCACATGGCAGAAACACATTTGCAGCTTGCTGCCAAGCCATACAGATGTGGAGGGAATGTTTAAACTCATCTAATAGAGACATGTTCAAGACCACCTGAGCCACCTCTGTGGCTCTTGTCTCTGGTTTGTTAGAGCCACAGGCTTACACACCTGCCGAGAAGTGTACACCCCTCTAGGCCTTTGTAAAATGCATCTGTGTGCAACTTTTGATAGCTTTTACAAAACATGCAATTACTGCTCAGAGTAAGCTCCCTTCAGCTGCTTTCTAGTCAAGGGAAGTAGGTGTAAACATTTCTCAGCGGGCTGGAATTCCAAATGCCACTTGGATCCCGGGCTTCGGGCCTTTTTATATTGTCTGTGCATGTATTCCAGGCATGCTCCAGCTGAGATGGTTAGGGTTCAAAGGACATGAAGTTTAGCAAAATCAGTTTTGTGTTAAAAATTCACCTTTGTAGTAATTTTGGGAATGGTGATTTGAAGTAAGCAATAATAAATCGTTCAGTTGTGGTGAACCAAATATGGCAGTATGCTTTGATATTCCTATTTAAGCACTATCAGTTGCCTTTTTATGTACAAAAGTCATAAATAAAGAGATTTGGGGGAATGCTATGTTGAGTTGCAAACTTATTCACTCTTGGCTTTTGAAATGGAAGGAGATGGTGTTGAAGTGGTTGCATGACAGCCTTGGGGTGAAAGGAATGACAAGACTTCCCATTGCCTGAGGCCTGAGACCCTGGAATACCAGCACTACTATTCCAGGGCAGTCTCCTGCCAGGCTGGCCTTCGAACTGAGGGACCCTTGGCCTTTCAGAGAGTCAGAGACTTTGGAGTTGCAAATCGAATTCTTCACACTCGGCCATCTCAGAAACATCATTTTCAGAAAAGTTGAGCAGGAACAATGGCAGCTATTTCATGTTAATTCATTTTGGTCTGTGGTCAATTAATTCTTTACCAGCTTCCCCTAGTGCTGGAGTCTTTTAGGTCCATGCATCCTTTCTTCTGTTGTGTAAACCTTCTTTTCTCCTTCACCCTTTGGATCAGGTTCTGCCTTTTCTCAGATGCTCCCTCATGGGCCTTCCTTTCCCGCAGGGGCTGCTCTGTGGTGACGCCAGAGTTATATATTTGCCCTCAGGCCAGAGGGTGCAAAGTGCACTCCTCTTCTCTTCTTTCTATCCTTCCAGGAGGTCAGAGCTGGCAGTGTCCTCCCAGTGCAATTTTCACAGATCATTCTTCCGGAAACCGTAAAGAGCAGTGACCGTACCTGGTAGCCACAGTAAATGATCACAAATGTTAAGAAGTGCTCAGGGGGGGTGCCTGCGTGGCTCAGTGGGTTAAAACCTCTGCCTTCGGCTCCGGTCATGGTCCCGGGGTCCTGGGATCGAGCCCCGTGTTGGACTCTCTGCTTAGCGGGGAGCCTGCTTCCCCCTCTCTCTGTCTCTGCCTGCCTCTCTGCCCACTTGTGGTCTCTGTCTGTCAAATAAATAAATAAAATCAGGGACTCCAGCTCAGGAAAGAGCTAGATGCTATTGTTTAGGGATGCTATTGTTTACTCTTTCCTTTCTTTCATTCCCTCTTTACTTCCTCTGTTCTTTTCACCTTTCCTTCCAAAGTGGTGATTAAGTTACTTCTCTGTGCTGGTAAGATACACATTTTTTTTAATATAATTTTTTATTTTTTATAAACATATATTTTTATCCCCAGGGGTACAGGTCTGTGAATCACCAGGTTTACACACTTCACAGCACTCACCAAAACACATACCCTCCCCAATGTCCATAATACCACCCCCTTCTCCCAAACCCCCTCCCCCCAACAACCCTCAGTTTGTTTTGTGAGATTAAGAGTCACTTATGGTTTGTCTCCCTCCCAATCCCATCTTCTTTCATTTATTCTTCTTGTACCCACTTAAGCCCCCATGTTGCATCACCACTTCCTCATATCAGGGAGATCATATGATAGTTGTCTTTCTCCGCTTGACTTATTTCGCTAAGCATGATATGCTCTAGTTCCATCCATGTTGTCGCAAATGGCAAGATTTCATTTCTTTTGATGGCTGCATAGTATTCCATTGTGTATATATACCACATCTTCTTGATCCATTCATCTGTTGATGGACATCTAGGTTCTTTCCATAGTTTGGCTATTGTGGACATTGCTGCTATAAACATTCGAGTACACGTGCCCCTTTCGATCACTACGTTTGTATCTTTAGGGTAAATGCCCAATAGTGCAATTGCTGGGTCATAGGGCAGTTCTATTTTCAACATTTTGAGGAACCTCCATGCTGTTTTCCAGAGTGGCTGCACCAGCTTGCATTCCCACCAACAGTGTAGGAGGGTTCCCCTTTCTCCGCATCCTCGCCAGCATCTGTCATTTCCTGACTTGTTGATTTTAGCCATTCTGACTGGTGTGAGGTGATATCGCATTGTGGTTTTGATTTGTATTTCCCTGATGCCGAGTGATATGGAGCACTTTTTCATGTGTCTGTTGGCCATCTGGATGTCTTCTTTGCAGAAATGTCTGCTCATGTCCTCTGCCCATTTCTTGATTGGATTATTTGTTCTTTGGGTGTTGAGTTTGCTAAGTTCTTTATAGATTCTGGACACTAGTCCTTTATCTGATATGTCGTTTGCAAATATCTTCTCCCATTCTGTCAGTTGTCTTTTGATTTTGTGAACTGTTTCCTTTGCTGTGCAAAAGCTTTTGATCTTGATGAAATCCCAATAGTTCATTTTTGCCCTTGCTTCCCTTGCCTTTGGCGTTGTTCCTAGGAAGATGTTGCTGCGGCTGAGGTCAAAGAGGTTGCTGCCTGTGTTCTCCTCAAGGATTTTGATGGATTCCTTTCACACATTGAGGTCCTTGATCCATTTTGAGTCTATTTTTGTGTGTGGTGTAAGGAAATGGTCCAATTTCATTTTTCTGCATGTGGCTGTCCAATTTTCCCAGCACCATTTATTGAAGAGGCTGTCTTTTTTCCATTGGACATTCTTTCCTGCTTTGTCGAAGATTAGTTGACCATAGAGTTGAGAGTCTATTTCTGGGCTCTCAATTCTGTTCCATTGATCTATGGGTCTGTTTTTGTGCCAGTACCATGCTGTCTTGATGATGACAGCTTTGTAATAGAGCTTGAAGTCCGGGATTGTGATGCCACCAACGTTGGCTTTCTTTTTCAATATCCCTTTAGCTATTCGAGGTCTTTTCTGGTTCCATATAAATTTTAGAATTATTTGTTCCATTTCTTTGAAAAAGATGGAGGGTACTTTGATAGGAATTGCATTAAATGTGTAGATTGCTTTAGGTAGCATAGACATTTTCACAATATTTATTCTTCCAATCCAGGAGCATGGAACATTTTTCCATTTCTTTGTGTCTTCCTCAATTTCTTTCATGAGTACTTTATAGTTTTCTGAGTATAGATTCTGTGTCTCTTTGGTTAGGTTTATTCCTAGGTATCTTATGGTTTTGGGTGCAATTGTAAATGGGATTGACTCCTTAATTTCCCTTTCTTCTGTCTTGCTGTTGGTGTAGAGAAATGCAACTGATTTCTGTGCATTGATTTTATATCCTGACACTTTACTGAATTCCTGTATAAGTTCTAGCAGTTTTGGAGTGGAGTCTTTTGGGTTTTCCACATATAGTATCATATCATCTGCGAAGAGTGATAATTTGACTTCTTCTTTGCCGATTTGGATGCCTTTAATTTCCTTTTGTTGTCTGATTGCTGAGGCTAGGACCTCTAGTACGATGTTGAATAGCAGTGGTGATAATGGACATCCCTGCCGTGTTCCTGACCTTAGCGGAAAAGCTTTCAGTTTTTCTCCATTGAGAATGATATTTGCGGTGGGTTTTTCATAGATGGCTTTGATGATATTGAGGTATGTGCCCTCTATCCCTACACTTTGAAGAGTTTTGATCAGGAAGGGATGCTGTACTTTGTCAAATGCTTTTTCAGCATCTATTGAGAGTATCATATGGTTCTTGTTCTTACTTTTATTGATGTGTTGTATCACATTGACTGATTTGCGGATGTTGAACCAACCTTGCAGCCCTGGAATAAATCCCACTTGGTCGTGGTGAATAATCTTTTTAATGTACTGTTGAATCCTATTGGCTAGTATTTTGTTGAGTATTTTCGCATCTGTGTTCATCAAGGATATTGGTCTATAGCTCTCTTTTTTTGGTGGGATCCTTGTCTGGTTTTGGGATCAAGGTGATGCTGGCCTCATAAAATGAGTTTGGAAGTTTTCCTTCCATTTCTATTTTTTGGAACAGTTTTAGGAGAATAGGAATTAGTTCTTCTTTAAATGTTTGGTAGAATTCCCCCGGGAAGCCGTCTGGCCCCGGGCTTTTGTTTGGAGATTTTTAATGACTGTTTCAATCTCCTTACTGGTTATGGGTCTGTTCAGGCTTTCTATTTCTTCCTGGTTCAGTTGTGGTAGTTTATATGTTTCTAGGAATGCATCCATTTCTTCCAGATTGTCAAATTTATTGCCGTAGAGTTGCTCATAGTATGTTATTATAATAGTTTGTATTTCTTTGGTGTTAGTTGTGATCTCTCCTCTTTCATTCATGATTTTATTTATTTGGGTCCTTTCTCTTTTCTTTTTGATAAGTCTGGCCAGGGGTTTATCAATTTTATTAATTCTTTCAAAGAACCAGCTCCTACTTTCGTTGATTTGTTCTATTGTTTTTTTGGTTTCTATTTCATTGATTTCTGCTCTGATCTTTATGATTTCTCTCTACACATTTAAATGAAGTGATTTTCCTTGCATTTAATAAAGAGGAAATTTGCAAAGGTGTGGGCTGAGGTAAGGATACTCACAAGGTAGAGTGCAGAACTCTAGGTCTTGGTAACTGTAGGGCACCATTCCCACTCCCTGCCCAGAAGAGGCAACAGTCCAAAGGGGCTACTACCACTGAGAAACGAAAGCTGTACGGAGAGGACCTCCTGAAAGGAACCATGGTCTCAGCGAGAGGTGCAAAACCAATTCACAGCAACCTGGATTATTTTCAAATCTTACTGTCTTTTTACTTCCAGCCCCAGCAGGGAACTCCCATAGGTCTACACGACTGGCAGCCAAATACAAGAAAACCTTTGGGCTTTGGCAGGCACGAAGCTAGGAGGGGGTGAAAAGTGGCGGTGTGGGGACAAACTGAGGATATGCAGCCCCGCTGGTCACTGGAGCACACCTGGTGACTTAAACATGACAGAGGCAAAGCGCTGCTACTCAGGAATTTTACATCCTTGGTGGGGGCAATAGAAAACATAATGGGAGATGACAGTATGGGCACAGAGAAGAGAGGGGACTTAAACAAGATTGGAAACTGCAGTGGCAGGGACGGGGGAAGGGGAACAAGGCTGAGGAGCATTGTCATCGAAGGCTTCTTAGATGAAGCATGGTCTTGGCTAAGTCTATAGTAGAGTGCAGGTAGAGAAGGATGGGAAAACATTAGAGCTGATGGCAAGCAGCATGCATGAAGGCCAAGAATTGAGACTAATGGTATGTTGCAAACACTGAACCATGTAATAGAAATGACAAGTGGTTGTAGATGGAGCTGGAAGAGAGGAAAAGGACCAGGTCCTAGAGCTTGAACTTTAGACAATAGACATCCATTGCCATTATCTTCGAGGCAGGAGACACAACCAAAAGTCATTTTAAGGAGATGATACTGCGGGCAATGTATGTGCTGTCTGAAGTGAGTTCAGATTAAAGCCTGGAGCCAAGTTAGGGGTGTAACATGGTAACTTAGTGCAGTGGTTCTCAAAGAGAGGAGCATTCAGAGCATGTTTGTCCAAAAGCCTCAGTCCAGCTCCATACACTCTGGCTTCCCTTTCCTGAGTACACAAAATGCGTATATTCCTTCCCTAGCCTAAGCTCTCTTATTCCCTGCTAAGAAGGATTGTGCCTTTCCATCTGCAGAGTCTTCAGAACTAACTTCTTCCTGCCCATGCCTCTTTCTCTGTAAAGTCTGGGCAAACACCTTCCTCTGGGGCTCCCAAAGAACTGTCAACACCTATCTTGTAATATTTATTTTGTTACAATGAAACAGCCTGTTTATGTCTCTATCTTACCCACTGCAAGTGAAGTTTCTTGGAGAGTGAAACCTCATTCTATTTACTTTTGTATCTGCAGTCTTTGACCCACAGTAGGTTTTCAATATATATTTCATAAATTGAGTTGAACTGAACTTCTGACCTCCTTCTTGTCTAAGCTCCCAATTTTTGGAAGGTTGGAGTTGGGAGAGACGCCAGCGAAACTGGCCAGATTCACTGAATCTATACTGGGGCTTGAAGTTGTGACAGATGGTACAACCCGGTCAGCATCGCATCTGAATTTACATCCAGATACTTGGCTTCTCTAAATTTCTCTTTACCCTAGAGTTGTTGTTGTTGTTTGTTTGTTTGTTTGTTTTTCTTTACAAAGACCCAAGAGCAGCATTGAATGAGATGGTATTTTGGAGAAATTTGCAAGCTATAGGAAACATACAATAATAATTTCATGTATATCTAGCTATATGTATTTAAGAGTTAAGTTATTGTTTACCTAGTTAAAATAGGTCCACATATGAAAATAGGAAATACTTCAAAAACATACCAGTGAAATCAAGCAAAGTCTCCAGTGAAACCTGAAGGCTGGGTATTACATATCTGTCATATTCTTCTACTCTTCTATCCTAAGAAAATCCTTAAAAAAAAGATAAGATGAAAGAATTCAAATAGCAGGGCCTGGCAACCCTAAGGGACACAGATGATAGTAGTAGAAGTAGTAGAAGGTTGTATCACGGGGAGAGAATTGCTAGGAAGGTAAAGGAAAATTATAATAGTCACAATATACAGAGCTAGATGGTTTATCTATAGTACCTTTTTTTGGGACTGTAAACTGCTATTTCTTTTTTTTTTTTAATTTTTAATTTTTTATTAACATATCATGTATTATTAGCCCCAGGGGTACAGGTCTATGCTACCTTTAATACTCATGATAATCTTGTAGGCTGGGTGTAGTTCTTACCTCCATTTCATAGATAGGTTTGCTGATGTTTAAAGCAGTTCTTTTGTGCAACAGATATTTACTGCCTCCTGACTAGGTGCCAGGCACTGTTTCCAAAGCTACCTAGCAGATCTGGCTTCTGAACCCTCATCTGTCCTGAGTCAAAAGACTGATCTTTTCACTACACAGTGTTCCTTTCCCAACTCACTTTGTTGTAGCTTTGGAGCAATATTTCCCTGAAGCCATTCTATTAGTTTTGGAGCAACATTTCCTTAAATCTGTTGTATTAGCACACCAGTTACTTTTTGGAGTGCTGTGTCACTATAATGTGTGTGCTATGATAAAGTTCAGACTTCTAGGGTTCCCAGAGCATCTAATCTAGACCATCATGCTTGCTAAAGCTGCACACAATCCACTGCAGCCTTGAGCGCAGTTTTCTGTGTGGGCAGAGTGCATATGCGACGGCTTTCAGTGGGAGAGATTTAATTCTCAACACTTTTACTTCTGTTGTTACTGGGATTTTAATATGTCTTGAGTTTTGATAGAGAGATTACAAAATACATGTTAGTTATTTCTGTAACAAATACAGGAACGATGGATGCCTGAATAAACTTTTCTTCCCTTCATACTATAAAACCCCACATCTCCCCTTCATGGCTATTTGTGGTCTGCTTCAGGGCAACTCATAAGAAAAATAGATTTCCTTCTCACACGTCCCCCAGGTTATTGCTTGAATGGGGACCCCCATGACTGGAGGTCACTAGCTTCGACTTATGCTCCATGCTATTTTCAAAGGTGGCTGAGGAAAGGGTAGGGAAAGGTCACAATGCCGACCACTGCATTCTTAGCAGCAGGCCAGTGGCAGGCCATACTAGAAAGAACATTTCAAAAGCACATAGCAACATATTAGGTTTGATGGCATCAAAAATGCCTCTCCTTCCTCTGGGTCTCCATCCTCCCACACCCCTATTCCACCTGCAAAGAGAACTTTCTGCGAACAATGCATGGTTTGTTTGGGGTTTTTTGGGGTTTTTTTTTTTTTTTTTTGAAGCTGTAGTTGGAGAGTTGGATTAATAACTGTGTTTGTTTAAAAAAAAATGATGGGGGATGAAGAACTGATTGTCAGGAAAATTAAGTAGTTGGCAGAATATGTGTTCAGTAACCCAGCTGTCTTAGGATGTCCCTGTACAGCTTGCTTCAGACACCTTTTTACTTTAGAATTAATCTCCTGGACCAGTGTTGCAGGAACTCCATATCTTGTCCCCACTGTTTTACTTCTTTTTCTCTCCCTTTCTAACATGATCTCTTATCTTACTCAGAAAGTTACCTTGTCTCAAACTTATGCCTTTAAGTTGTCACAGTTTCTGTGGAATTCCTTGATCAAAAAAAATCTACTTATGAAAATAACAGCTATATATTTTTTTCTGTGTTACTGGTATTTTTGAATATTTGCTGTGTGGAAGACAGCATGGTAAGCAATTTCCATGCATCATCTCATTTAGTCCTCAGAACAACTACACTGTCACAAAATTCAGCCATTCATTCATTCAATCAGTTACTCAAACAATATGCCCCGAGTTTCTACTGTATGTAAGGTGGTGTTCCGGGCCCTGGGAATATAGTATTTAATAAGACACTGGTTTGATTCAGTTTAAAGTCTAGACAAGGGAACCGATGACAAGAAGATAAATAAGATTATTTCAGATAGTGATAAGTGGCATCAAGAAAGTAGGATAGTGCAGTAAAGATGAACATTAAGTAGAATGATGAGGAAAAACTTATCTGGGCTTATAATTTTGAAGTTCAGACCTAGATGATAGAAAAGTTAGACATACAGATATCTGGGAGAAGAACATTCTAGAAAAAGGGAACAATGCAGATACATAAACTAAGAAAACAGGAAGAATGTAGCTGGACCATAGTGAGCAAAGGACAGAGTATGAAATTTGGGGATGAGATTATAGCTGAGGTGAGCATTTGTAAAATTCTGTGGGCAATAGAAGGAGTTTGTACTAAATTCTGAGGATTAGAAAAGGGGAGTAGCATGATATGATTTATAATTTTAAAAGATCATCATAGAGAATGGATTGTAGGGACCCACGATTATGAGTAGAAATGGTAACAGGACAAATTAAAAAAGAACAATTTAATAGTCCAGAAGAAAGGTGATGGTGAGTGAGATGTTAGTGGTGTACAAGAAAATGATTAAATATTCAGGGCAGATGCAGAAGAAGTTTTGGAGGTAAAGCTACTAGGTATTAGGAAGAATGTAGACAAGGATGATAAGAAGAGAAATGAAAGGTGACTCATAGTTTTTAGTTTGGGCAGTTAGGTTATATCATGACTGAATTGGAGATGAGTGGGGGCAAGAGTTGGAGGTTTTTGTTTTCTGGTTGTTGGGGTTTTTTTGTTGGTGGTGGTCTTTTGGGTTTTCTTGGATGGGGGATTGAGTTGAGGAGAATCCAGAGTTTTGCTTGACATGCCTTTTAGATATCCAACAAAGATGCCAATATGGATATGATTCTAATACCCAGGAGAATAGTCAGAGTTGTACATATAAACTTGGGAGTTGTTAGCCAGGATCAATACATGTTGGAATTTGCTGATTGGAAGAAATGTTACAGGGTTCAAGGAAGGAATTCTTTAATTTGCTTTGAAAGAGGTAAGATGGCTTCATAGAAGTACTGCCATGTTATCTTGGTAGATTCTAAAGTACAAAGTTAGGAACAAGAAAGGGCAAGTGTTACAAAATATTTAGGATAGATTCTTCAGACAGGAGTGGAATGAGGAAGGGCATGGAAGGGTAAAACAATATTGGTATGCTTGTGAAATTACAGTGAGATAGTCATGGCTGAGCACTGTTTGGAGACAGAGAATGATAAAGTGAGAAATTAGATTATCTAGGCATTAGTAATAGCTAATTATTAAATTTTTTAAAAGATTTTATTTTTTATTTATTGGACAGAGAGAGATCACAAGTAGGCAGAGAGGCAGGCAGAGAGAGAAAGAGGAGGAAGCAGGCTCCCCGCTGAGCAGAGAGCCCGATGTGGGGCTCGATCCCAGGACCCTGAGATCATGACCCGAGCTGAAGGCAGTGGCTTAACCCACTGAGCCACCCAGGCACCCCATTAATAGCTAATTATTATATACAACAATTATTTCTTTGAAATTTCAGAAACCCAATGATATGTATACTCTTACCTCATTTTACAGATATGGGAATTGATGCATTGGGTTTTTTAAGTAATTTGCTCTAGATCACAATGTTGGTTGAATTGGAATTTGAATCCAGGCAAACTGGATTCAAATCCAGGAAAACTTGTCACCAAGCCTAGCCCTCCAATGCCACACTGTATGCCTATTATGCAGTTCTAAGATGTTTGGGCTTTGATTTCTAGGAAATGGAGGTCTGGTGAAACTCCTATGTCCTCATTTCCATAGAACCTCATGGTTCCTAGGGTAGAATTTAGTCATTTTCTGGATAGAATTCAAGGGATCTATGAATTTGAATGGGAAAAAAATTACGCAAATGTCTAGCTGTACCATAGCACTTCCTCAAATTAACAAGCCTCAAAAACACTTGTGGTTGAGATGTTTTCACATCACATCAGATTTGTTGCAGGTATCCTGAAATATCATTTACACCCATTTATATTCAAAATTACCATAGTTATTAGACCTGCTGTTAGATCTCATTATTTAATGCATTAATGAAGACACACATTTTATCACAAACTTGTTTTTTAAATTTTGATAACTGCCTTTTGTTATCCTTGGAGTTAGTTTTGTAATCTTTTACTCTTAAAGTCATTTTTAGGAGAGGGAATCCAATCAGGCTTTCCAGATTGCCAAAGAAATCAAGGTACACACATTTTAAAAAGGTTTAAAAACTGATCTAGTCCAAATTCCCATCTAATGTAGGAAATGTCCTTTGTTCTGTTACTCAGAGGCAATTGTGGAGAATTTAATATTTCCAGTGATTGGGGGGTTCACGCTCCAATAAATGAATAATTTTTGTTTCTTTAACGCTCAACTTAAAAAAAAAAAGATAATGGAAGTAATAACTGCATAGTTCAGCTTTCTCCCCCCTCCCTCTTTATAAAATGGCCCTTCCCTCCTGAACTGTGTTCCTTTAAAAAATGTGAACTATTTCTGTCTGGTTTCTTTGAAATCTGTTTTCCTGAAGGCCAGGGTATATTGCTACCTCTTCCCAGAATTCCCACCCCTCACTTTTACAAATCTTCAAAATATCGGGATATAATCATCTCACAGTTTCCTCTCACTGACACATCCCCATCTAGTCCTTCCCTGAAATTCATAATTAAATTGAATTCCAGTTCTTATTGCTTCCTCAACCATCTGAAAGATGAAACTATGAATAGAGCAAGTCAAGAATTCATCAGATACATGCTTTTAACAAAATGGAACTTTCAACAGCTGTCTCGATAAAGCCCCACCCCTCCCTCCATCACTTCTGGATGCTGTGTCTTTGCCAGCATTATTGGCTGAATTCAGAAAACACCACACATCTCCTGTCTTTGGCCATTTAGAGTAAAGCTTACTCCCACAACAGTATCAATTCTGTTTCTCTCCTTTTCTCATCAGTGGCCAAATGGTCTCCACCATAGTCCTCCACTTCATTTCATGAATTTTCATACAGGTGCACGCCTTCCTGACAAGTTAGATCTATTTCTTTTGAAAAAGTATATCTTTCCACTGCCACCTTCCAGTTGGCAATTGTCTCCTTCTTCCCATCAAGTCACAGTGATTTCTGTTTTTCTTGGCTGCCACTGTAAATTTGCAGAAAGGAAAGAATTTGCAGTTCCTGGGGACTATCTATGCTGCGTTGGGTGTAACCACAGAGTTAGAAAGGACCGCTGCAGGCACCACTCAAAGGAAACTTGGCAACAGAAATCCACTTCCCATCCCCTTACCACAGCTGTGAATGCCATTGTCAAGCAATTTATATTGAACTTTAAAAAAGTGTTTAAAGACAGAAAACTGTAGTGGGAGTTGGTACAGTCAGTGCTGTTTTTACACTTCTCATTTGTTCTTTGGTGTCTGAGATATAAGTTCACTCAAAAGAAAATGTTAAGAACCAGTTTTACTCCAAATGCCAAAAGAACAGCACTCTTAGTTATTTTCTGACTATAGAAGACTAGAATATTACATAAAAGGAATTCATCAATACTACTTCTTTCTCTTCCCCAAATGTTTTGTTTCCATTTCTAAGGCTGGGATCAAATCTTTCAGGAAAAAAGTAAGGAAATTGTGATGTCTGGGTGGCTTAGGTGGTTAAGCGTCTGCCTTTGGCTCAGATCATGATCTCAAGAACCTGGCATTGAGTCCCACCTTGGGCTCCCTGCTCAGTGGGGAGCCTACTTCTCCCTCTGCATGCTGCTCCCCCTGCTTGTGCACTCCCTCTCTCTCTCTCTCTGACAAATAAATAAAATCTTTAAAAAAATATAAGAAAATTGAAAGGTAAAAATACAAAGTACCCAGTTTTGAAGTCTCTTGCCCTAGGTATATATACATTTTTTCATAGAAGTAATAACATTTCACCGTTTTTTTTAAGAGCCCAGTGTGGGGCTTGAACTCATAACCCTGAGATCAGGCCTGAGCTGAGGTCAAGAGTCAAACACATATTGACTGAGCCACCCAGGCACCCCATGTTTCATAATAATTTTGAGGTTACATTTCCAGAGAACAAATCCATGTATAATGTAATTACATTCTGTATGCATTTTTTTTTTAAGAAACTGGGATAAAACCATAATTTTTAGAAGTTAGAAGCCCAAAGCAATAAGAGCTTGGTTGACTGAGAATGTCTATGTGCCTGGGATGTTTGGAGCATAGAAGGTAAATAAACCTGCTGCAGTGCTTACTGTCACTATTGAATAAAACTTCGTGATAGCCCATTTAAAAGAGCGTAGGAAGTAGAAGCCCAGTAATGATCACAGAATGAATGTTGAATAAGCTATTACTCTGATGTAATACCTTTCCTTCTTGAGAATTCTGTCTTCTGACCATTCCCTTTATATCTCAGGAATTATTTCTTCAACCATATAATCTTTCTTTCTTAGTTGTTCATATTCCCCAAATTTCTACCTCTGGGTTTCTTCTCTTCTCAGCTGACATGCCCCTCATGGGCACACTTGTTCCATTGCTTCACTTATCAAGGGGGATGCAGAAAGTGAGCAACTGTATCAACTACAGCAGGAAGATTCCCTAAGGATGAAAAATACCCGCCAAAATTGGCAGATGGGGAGTTATTTATGATAAGAGTTCTGTAAAGTTGTGGGTCAGATGATCCAGTGATTAAGGAGAATGGGGGAAGAGAAAATGTGGATTATTTTCAATTGAGAGAGATTTGGAAGAGAGGAATATGTCAGTCTATTGAAAGAGGAGATTTTTTTGTTTATTCCATTTTTAGGATGGGAGGTATTTGAGCATATTTATAGGCTGAATGTAGGAGCCAATTATGGGGGAGGCTAAACATGAGGGAGTGAGAGAATTAATGGAGTAAAGTCCCAGAGGAGTTACATCCCCAGGATCAGGGGACAGATGGAGGGGTGGGCCTTGAATAATAGGAGCCCCCCATCCTCTGAGACTAGAGAAAAGAGATCAAGATGTGTGAATGTGAGTATATTTATACATGTGTAGGGGGACAATTGGGACAACTATGCCAGGCTATTTCCATTTTATAAATAAGAGGCATGGTTTTTCTGCTGAAAGCAAAAGAAACCTCAGTACCCCCCCCCATTTGAAAGGGACTGGTATTTGAAATAAAGAGACCATAAATAAGAATATGTAGGGTTCATACATGACACTGAGAAACCAGTTGAAGCTAAGAAGAATAAATTTCTGGTGGCTCAGATCTGCATGCCGATTTCCTTTTTTCCCCTCCAAAGGTGACTTTCGACTAAATATAGGAGGAAAAAAACCAAAACAAACAAACTCCAGTTATTGACCTAGCGTCTCCCTAAGAAGAATTTGGTACAAGGGGAGTGCACTGAAAGAGACCAGTTTAAATGATTATCACATATCCAAGGAGTAAGGATACTAGAACACTTGAAAAGCATTTATATTTCGTGTAATGCTCCCACTTCAGCACCTACTTTATAGCTTGATGAGTTTTACCAAATGTTTACCCTCACGTAATCTTCGCCACACCTGAGATATAGAACAATATAAGTCCAAGATTATTATTTTGGCATTTACCCACATATTTATTACTTTCAGCATTCTTCATTCCTTTGTGTAGATCTGTTACCATATAGTGTTATTTTCCTTCCACTTAAAGAACTATCTTTAACATTTCTTTGTTGTACATTTCTGACAAAAGCTCTCAGGTTTTCCTTTGCTGAAAACATTTTTATTTTGCCTTCGTTTTTTGAAGAATATTTTCCCTGGATTTAGAATGTTGGGAGGGAAGTCTTTTGGGTTGCTGTTTTCCTTTGAACACTCCAAAGATGTTGTTTCATTATCTTCTGACTTGTGAAGTTCTGCCAAGAAATTCATGGTCAGTCTTCATCTTTATTCCTTTATTCAGACCCTCTTTATGTCAGAATATACAAATAGTATTTCTCTTTCTCTAGCTGCTTTTAAGATTTTCCTTTTTTCCCTGGATTTCAGCAATTTGATTGTGATGCACCTTGGTGTGCTTTCTTTGTGTTTACAGTATCTGGTACTTGTTATATTTCCCAAAACTGTAAGTTAATAGTTTTCACCAAATATGAAAAATCTGGCTATCCTATATTCAAGTCCCTTCCACCCAACACACACACACACTTCTGAGATGCTAATTGCACATAAGTTAGACCACTTAATATCATCCTACAAGTCACTGAGGCTCTGTTAAATTTTTTTCAGGCTTTTTTTCTCCTTTTCATGTTTCATTCTGAAGCTCTGTTGATTTGTCTTCTGGCTCACTGACTTCTTACTCTGTAGTTCCTAATCTGCTGTTAAGTTTTTGACAGCAAATTTTTCATTTCAGGTATTGTATTTTTCATCTCTAGATGTTTTATTTCCTTCTTTTAATACCATCCATTGCTATGTTATATTTATCTTTTCCTTAAGTATTTTACTATATTTATAATAGCTTTTTGAACATCCTTGTCTGCTTATTTCATCATGTTGGCCAGTTCTGGGTATGTTTCTATTGACTAATTTTCTTGTGGTTGTGGGTCACATTTTCCTGTTGCTTTATGTGTCAAGTACTTGTCTTTTAGGTACTATTTCGAATTCTATATTGTTGCATTTCTGGATTCTTTTCTTCCATTAAAGAGTGTTAGACTGTGTTCTATAAGGCAGTAAAGTTCTTCCTGGTGAGCTTGATCCTTTCAAGATTTCATGTTTCTCTGTTTTTAGAGTTGCCTCTTCTCTAGGGCTAGAATACTCCTACATCTGTTGTGAGATCTCTGAAAGTCCTGGTTTCAACTCCATTTGAGTACTGAGAATTGCTTTTGTCTGTTTATTTTTGTTTTCCCAGCCTTATGGAGTTTCACCCTAAACATCCATAGCTTATATTCGGCAACAGACTCAAGGAGACTCACATCCCCCGAAAGAGTTCTGGAACTATTTCTCAGTACTCTCTTTTACTATCTGATTCTCTAATTTACAAATACCACTTGCCTCATCCTCCTCAAACTCCAGTGTCTATCTTCTTAGCTCAGCAAGACCACTGTGCTCTGTTTGAACTTGCCTTCCCTGCCTACATCATTGTCCAGAAAGTATCTTTAGCCAGAAAGCCAAGGCAGTCACTGGGCTCATCTCATTTGTTTCCCTTCTCTCAATGATCACAGTCCTGCCCTGCCTATTATCCAGTGTTTGAAAACTGTTTTTTCAGAGATTTGTCCATAGTTGCTCATGATGGGAGAGTAGATCTGGTCTCATGACTTGCATAAGAAGTCTCAGTACATGACATTTTTGAAGAAACTATTTTGACACAGCCCTTTGAACTGAAAAAATATTATATTATCAAAATTATACATTATTGCAGTTACCTAAATATTACTAACAGGAAGAAACAGACATCTCCCCATCCTGGACATTCTCCTACCATATGGCTTATCAAGAGTAAGATGCCAATGCCTTGAAAAATGGAGTTGAGGGCGTGCCTGGGTAGCTCAGTCAGTTAAGCGTCTGACTCTTGGTGTCAGCTTAGGTCATGATTTTGCAGTTATAAAATGGAGCCCTGCACTCAGCTCCCCACTTAGTATGGAGTCTGCTTCAGATTCTTTCTCCCTCTCCATTCCTCTCTGCCTCTACCTGCTCACACACATACTCTTTCTCCCTCTCTCTCACAAATAAATAAATAAATAATAGCTAAAAGGAAAAAGAAAAATGAAGTGGGGACCATTGATAGTGTGAAGAATGGAGTAGGATTTAAGCAATATCTAGCTGATCAAACCAGATTTTTTTTTTTTAAGATTTTACTTATTTATTTGACAGAGATCACAAGTAGGCAGAGAGACAGGCAGAGAGGTGGGGGGAAGCAGGCTCCCTGCTGAGCAGAGAGCCTGGTGTGGGGGTTGATCCCAGGATCTTGGGATCATGATCTGAGCTGAAGGCAAAGGCTTTAACCCACTGAGACACCCAGGCATCCCTGATCAAACCAGATTTAATCGAGTTATTTCTTTTCCAGTTTTGCTCATTTAAGGAAGTGTCATCAATCTCTCTGAGCATTTTTTTAAATTAAAATATAACAACATACTGTAAAATTTCTCTTTTTAAAAAAGTGTGCAATTCAGTGGTTCTTAATATATTCACAGAGTTGTTCAACCATCACCACTATCTAATTATGGAACATTCATCACCCCAAAAATAAACCCCATACCCATTAGTAGTCATTCTCCATTTTTCCTCTAGAAACTACCAATCCACTTTCCATCTTAATGGATTTGCCTATGTTGGGCTTTTCAGATAAATGAAATCATACAGTATCTGACCTTTTATGCCCAGATCCTTTCATTTATCACAATGTTTTCAGGGTTTTTCCATGTTGGAGCATGTATAAGTACTTCATTCCTTTTTATGGCTGAAAAAATATTCCATTATATGGATATACTACATTTTGTTTGCACATTTATCTATTGATAGACCTTTGGATTGCTCCTACTTTGTTATTTTGAATGATGTTGCTATAAACTTTCATGTATAAGTTTCTGTGTGGTGATCAGTTTTCATTTCTTTTAGGAGTGGAATTGCTGAGTCGTATGGTAATTCCATGTTTAATTTTTGAGAAACTGCCAAACTTTTCTGAAATGACTGCACAATTTTACATTCCCATGAGTGAGCAATGTGTGAGAGTTCCGGTTTCTCGAAATGCTTTCCAACATTGTTATTGTCCATCTTACCATTCTGGTGAGTGTGGAATGGTATCTCATAAATGTTTTAATTTACATTTCACTAATGACTAATGATGTTGAACATCTTTTCATTGGCTATTTCTATATCTTTGGAGAAAGGTCCATTTAAATTCATTGCCAATTTTTAAATTGGGTTATTTGTATTTTTATTGTTGAGTTGTAAGAATATTTTATGTATTCTGTATACTAGTTACTTATCAGATATAGGATTTGTAAATATTTTCTCCCATTCTGTGGGATGCCTTTTTACTTCATTAGTGGTGTCCTCTGAAGCACAAAAGTTTTACATTTTAGTGAAATTTTATTTATCTAATTGTTTTCCTTTGTTGCTTGTGTTTTTTCCTTTTTTGGTCATATTTAAGAAACTATTGCCTAAGTGAATGTAATGAAGATTTGTGCCTAGGTTTCCTTCTAAGAATTTTATACTTTTAGCTCTTACATGTTAGTTTTTGACCCATTTTAAGTTACTTTTTATATGTGATGTGAGGTATTCTAAGAATTTTATATGTGATATGAGGTATTCTCAGAATTTTGAATGTTCTACATTGCTGTAGGTATTTTGAATAGTCTATATCTTAAATACTCTGAGTTATCTCATAAAGTAATGAAGACTTTCAGTTAATACATAGACCTATTTGTGTAATAGTCAATTTTATTTTCCTCTCTCTTAAAAATATAAAGAATAAAAAACTCGTATTTTTTAAGCTTTCCCCTTTTGGCATTTTTCTTTTTGGGGTATATACTAAATAGTAGATCTGGTTGTAATATGTTTCTTAGTCTCCACTACAGTACTCTATTGGAAGACAGATGTGATAATATTTTTAGAAACTTGCTCTAGAAGATCATTACCAAATATATTTTTTTCTAGATGTAAAGGTTATTTTTATACCTATAAGAGTCAAATAATTGAAATGGAAACCCCAGACCTCCTTAGTCAGGGTAGATGCTAAGGAAGGACAGAGTCCTTAGTGTCTGCTTTAAATATTACTTGGAAATTTTTTTAAAGAATGAATTATTTTAAATTTGCTCTTTTACCATGGTTACATCAGTAGCTTTGTGGAAATATCCTTCATTAGCAATAAGACTTTCTTTAAATGTTTTTTATGTAACTCACAGTAAATGACTTCAGTATATTCCAAAAATGGACATATCATTCTATATTTAATTATTTTCTTTTTGTTTTAAAATTTTTTGCTTTAAATGGGTTCTAAATTGATTTATCTTGCTTGAGTTTGTCTAATATTTGGGTTAGCTCTAGCTCAGCTTATTGGCTAAATCCGTAATAGTGTATTTTCCTCTCTCTTGTGGTTAATTTGTAATACTCTTTATAATAAGTAACTATTATATACCCAAAGGATATTTGGTTGTATTAAAGGAGCCATTTATAAAAAGTTGTTATTTCTCTAAATGTGAGTTTCTATATGGTTTCATTTAATCATTTGTATTCTCAGTTTCCAAAGTGAACTAAATGGAAAATTTTATTTAAAAGTGGGTATTTTAGCCTAAAAGAACAAAAATTATTTGTGTACTTGGCAAAAAGACATAAAGATACTGTTTATCTGGATGAGGCAGCAACTGGTGAATGTAAGATAGTGGTTTTTTGAAAGTTTTATCAACATGCCATTCATTGTTCTCTCATACTTTCTGTCAGGCTCTCCTGTGACATTAACCTTGACACTGGTCTCTGATCCACAGTGCAAATCGTAGGTTCTGGGACCGATTGCCCTGTGAAACTACCCCAGTAGAAAGAAAGTAATGTAAATGCCTAAGAGATGGAAAGGAAAGAGTAAATAAATACTTAAGCTCTCAACTTAAAATGTGCAAGACATTTGCTTATTTGCTTTGTCAATATTAAAGAATTTCATGTTACAGGATATTAGCTGAGTTTGAGAGGCCTTAAAAGGCCCAAGTAAGATATTAAAATCAGTTAATATTTAAGAATCTGTAAGAGCCTTTTCCCTTATTTTTCAAGGCATATGCTAATCATCAGATGGAATCAAGAATTTCCTCTCATGGAGTACTATTCCATAGTTAAGTAAAAGATAGGATTTCCTTTGAAGTATATGATCAGTGCTTATTATAGAAGAACTGACGAGGCATTCATTATTATTATTTTTTTTTACCATGTAGAAACTTGATTTAATGGTTCATAAAGATGACATTTTTTAAGCTATTGTATTGAATATAGTGTTTCCCTAGGACTATATTTTTGTTCACTCTTGGTATAGCATCCATTATTTTATTTAACCAGTCAACTCTTTAATTTAATTCAAATTCTCTCATTCACTGAATAAATTTGCTCAGTGAGCATTTATTGAGTAGTAAAACCAGCAGCGGGACTGGTTCCATGTTACTCCCTGAGAGAGAGAGAGAGACCCTTGGGTTATTTCAGGGCTTAACAAGGAATTTGATAAGGGTATAATGGGCCACTGTATTCAAAACATAGATTTTCATGAACTCCTATACTGTATCTTTGTATTCCCAGTTATACTATAGGCATTCAATTACATTTTTGTCAAATTGAATCAAAGAATCCTAGAATGTTGGACTTGGAAATGTGTCTAAACAGCTAATAGAGGTGCCCCAGGGATTGCCAAAAGGTAGGGTGATGAGGCAGATTCCTGGGAGTTCCCTACTTATATCTAACTAGAATGTCCTTTCTTTTATCTATTGGACTTCTGCATAAAGTTTCATTTTATAAAAATGTGTCTACTGCTAAAAAATATTAGAAAGTCATTGATAATTCAATTGTCTCCTTTACAAGTGAGGCTGTAAATATTTTACCATAATTTAAATGAATTACAAAATTTTTTAAAGATTTTATTTATTTATTTGACAGAGATACAAGTAGGCAGAGAGGCAGGCAGAGAATGAAGAGAGAGGGAAGCAAGCTCCCTGTTGAGCAGAGAGCCCGATGTGGGTCTCAATCCCAGGACCCAGAGATCATGACCTGAGCTGAAGGCAGAGGCTTAACCCACTGAGCCACCCAGGTGCCCCTGAATTACAAATTTTTTAATCGTTCTGAACAACAGATATGGTTTAGATCATGTCCCCTACCCTGTCTTTCTCCCCCCGCCCCATGGAGTGTGTGTGTTGGGGGGCTTATTATTTAAAAGAGAAAAAGTGTGGGAGCCCAGTAGCCTAAAAATAATTTTCTCAAGAAATGATGAAGCAATAAAGTACAAAAGCCTTTGAAGATCTCTAGCAAGCTATGTCAGTGTCTGTAATGTGAAGCTGCTTGAGGTCTCTTCAGTGCTGTGTGCCCTCACACTGTGAATGAATTCATTAAAACAATGCAGAATTCATCTGGGGCAGGAAAATAAGGAAACTAATTTTTAAATGACTAAAGACTGAGAATACGATTCTCTCTTAATTTCTCTGGCCTAACGGAGAACACATACATATGCTAACAGCTCATCTCTAACATTAAAAATAAGTTAGAACTGACAACATGCACAATCGCATCAAGGCTTGTCAATTAAAAATCAACCCAAGAAAGATGTTTTGGTATTACTGAGACTGTCAGCGTCCATTGAAAGTGAAAAGAGATCCAGACAGCAAAGCATTGATTAATGTTGAAATCTCTGTTTTAAAGAAAGCAAAGTTGCCTCTTTCAGGTAACTTGGCATTGGTATCAGCTGCCTTCAGGGGGATACTTCCAGGTGAACAATCTGATTATGTGTCATATACTTAAACTTTGGATACCCAAGGTGTAAGCCAACAAGATGGATTCAGATATATGAGATCTAAATGTCATGAGAGGTATATCTCTCCTTTTCAAAGCAGAAGATTATAGAAAACACTGGAGTAAGTGTTTTTTCTACAACGGAGACTGGAATTCTTTTTTTTTTTTTTTTTTTTTAAGTCCAGAGAATGGAATGCAACTCTCTGATGGACTTTTCGTCTTCAATTTTCAAGATTATTTCCTCAGCTGAAAATTTCAAAGGCTTGATTGAGAATAAATGTTATTTACAAATTCCAGAAGCCTGTGAGCTACCTTTTCTTTACAAAATGACCATATTGACCCCAACTGAGTATTTTGAGCTCATGTGTCTCTCAAAAATGTAGATGAAATTAATTTTGGAGAGGTCAGCTGAGGTCACATGATGGTTTAAAGACACAGTACAGATGTAATGAAATGAAGGCAGTCTTCATGATGCATTGGGACATGATAGGCCAACCAGGCCATTTTAGTATGAAAAAGTCAGGACAGTGAAGGGCAGCAGTTGGGTAGCCTACCAAACCAGAGGAGGTGGCAACCACAAGCAACTGTCATTAGTCTTTCGTAGACAGAAAGAGAATGGCTGCAAAGTTGGCAAGGAAGGAGTTAATAGGGAGCGAGGAAAGGATGGCACACTGCAGCCACAGAACAAGGCATTGTGAGGCAGGATGGGGAGAAAGGCGAAGAACAGGTGAGTGGCCAGGAATGGGGAAGCTGAACTGTGAAACGAGGGATTCGAATATATAAGACACAGAACATTTATCCAGATGGAACTGAGGAATGGAAGCCATAGGTGAATGAGGAAGGGGATGAATCAGTGTAGACCCTCTCCTTGTACTGTGTTCTGTCATAGGAGAGGGGAAACTGATATGAGGGAAGTGCTTCATACAATGAAAAAGAAATGATCACCTGTGCAAGGTATTTGTTTAAGAGTTTCAAATGAGTGCTATACATGGCTTGCTAAGAGAAGCTATCTCGTCCTTGTTTCTTAAATACCTTCTAATTCTATTTAGTGCATGACTATTCCCCAAAGAACAATGCACCTTTGTTTGCAGAACCATCATCTTTAAATTTCTTGTTAAGATCAGTTTGAGTTTTATTTTGTACCCTCCTCTAAGGTGATCCTTTTGTTTATAACATTGCATTGACCTATAACAAAGCCTAAAGCAAAACAAGGTCTACTGTACTCTTTCAAATTCTGCTTTCTACAGAGGCAGCTACTTTCAGCAGAGTGTAGCTCTCCATTTCTAAATCCCATGCTTATACACTGTTGCACTTCTGTTGCACACACACACACTGCCTGGAAAAAGAATAGGCATTTTTTCCCATATGAACTGTAGACTTGCCCTTCGAGCTCTCACTGGATGGAATTCCACTGAACAACTAGAAAGAACACTACCCTGGTTTCTCCAAGAGTTCTTTTGATGTGTGGCACTGGCCCAAATAGATCCAAAAATCAGTTTGAGCAGAATTTAATGCTCGTAAACCTGGACCCTGGACACAAGTCTCCAGCTTTTCTGGAAGAAATTTTAGATACTACTTGCTAATTTGGATGGTGTTATTGTTATTCAGAGTTCATCCTTCTAATTTGAGTCACATCTGTGACTGCATAGCTGAACTGGGAGCCTCAGCATTAAGCTCTATCTTCATTTGCTCAGGGGACACATGGTGTGTGTAGGAGCCATCATGCTTTGTTTTTACAAATCAAACTCTTAATTAATTACTGAACATACTGCAATTCACTAATCAAGCTGTATTTTTTGAGACATTTCTGACTGATAAATATCTAGTCATCTGGCTTTGCAATATATCCCCTTGTCCTTGCTTTAGACAAAAATGGTGGGAGTCATCGGAAATGTTTCTTTTTATATGTGATTTGTTCTTCATTGTGCGTGAGGTTGGAAGAAAACAATTTCCCATAGAACTTTGTATTCTTTTGGTCCACATTAAGAGGCAGTGTTTTTAAGTCAAAGGGGGCACTGTTTGCAAAACCATAAAAGACTCGGGTTCAGATTCTGGCTTTCCCATTTCCATTTGATTGAACTCTAAATCTCCGTTTCTTATTTGTAATATTTGTTTTGAAAATGAAATGAGAAAAAACAACAACAACACATAAAGCGCCTACTACTTTACTGTCAGTGAAGTATACAATCATTCATTCTCTCCCACAGATATTTATGGAGTGCCTACAATTTCCTAGGCTCTTAACCTGGACAAGACAACCGTGGGCAGGATAGACATAGTACCTCTTGACATGAAGCTTATACTCTGGGGGAGGGGGATACATGATAAACCAGAAACAAGTGACATAATTGCATGTATCTTATAATAGCTCTTTATTTTTAATGAATTATTGTGTATATATTTTCATTTTCCACTAGATGGGAAGTTTTGTGAGGACATTATCTTATACCCTTTTCAGTATTACCATCACTGCTGTACATTTTAGGAAACATATCTCTGTTTGGTCAATTAGTGAACAAGTATAAACGAAGAATAGTATAGAGCAAAGGCTAAGAACAATGAATGCCCTGCCCTCCTATTTCCTGGGTTCCAGTCATGGTACAGCCAGTCTCTGTGCCTCACTTCTCCCACAGAAAAAAATGTGGATGACAAATACCTGCATATTATCGTGTTCATGCAGATTCAAGGAGTGGTTTCACATAGAATATTTAAGGACAATGGCATATGGCAAGCGCTCAATAAATGTTAGCTGTTTTTCTTTAACTAGAGAGCTACTTCTCAATCTGAACTCTATAAACAAATGGGAGTTCTTGGGAATGCACCCAGAAGTCTTCTATTTTGTGTACGAATTTTAGATTTTGTACTTTCATCTTGACAAAATTAAAAAAAAATATATTAAAGTTAGCTTATTTTGTAGTAGCTGCCAAGCAGTTTCAGTGCCCATTTGCCCTTACGCCTAAAGTTGTTCAAAGTGGTCCTGTGACATGACAGTGTGTGACCTTTAGTTTCTCAAACTGGGGTACCATATTTTAGGGAGTTTAAAATTTTTCAATATTGAAAAATACTATTTTGAAAGATTTTATGTATTTATTTTTCGGAAAGAGAGAGAGCGCACAAGTAGGGTGGGGTGGGGGAGCGGCAGGCAGAGGGAGAAGCAGGCTCCTTGGGAGCCTGATAAGGGACTTGGGACTGGATCCCAAGCACCCTGAGATCATGACCTGGTCCAAAGGCAGACGCTTAACCGACTGGGCCACTCAGGTGTCCCTGAAGAATGCTATTTTATAGCATCACTTGTGTATCATAGACCATAACGTAAATGGTTACAATGCACAAATCATGTCACTGAACACACACACACTATGGTCATCATTCATGACGCTTCTTAATTCTTTTGAGTTCTCTGCCTTCAGGGCACAAGGTACATGGTAGGATTTAATTTCTTGGCCTTGTTTGTGTTTGGATGTTGAGGGGGACCTGTGACTCCTTCTGCCCACTGAGTGGTGAGCAGAATTGACATGTGTTACTTCTTCTTCTTTTCTTTTTTTTTTTTTTTTGTCGTGTTGCTTCTGTGCCAGGGTGTTTAATTACTGGTCAAGACCTTCCAGAACCCACTTTTTCAAGTTTCAGCTGTTCATTGGCTGCAACCCTGAGCTTCCCTGCCAACTTACATTGGACACATAACGTGCATGAGAAATGAGGTATTTGTTGATTTAAACTGTTGAGATTTGCACATTGTCACCATCACGTTCTGACTAGTAGTTACCCTAATTGCACCTATTGTGTCTAAGACATGATGATAGTTGCTGTGTAAATCAAAAGTCAGCCAGTTTCCCGGCACAGCCTTTCCTCTAAGTCTATCCCCTGCAAGATGATATTCTGAGAGCTCCGATAACGTAAGCCTTCTATTATCTTAAACTTTCACTCTTGTTCCTTCAGGTTCGGGTTACTCTCCTTCATCGATGAAGACAGTAATAAAATACTTACACAAATATCTACCCTTCTCTCCAGATGCTATGTAAATAGTAAGGATTTAGGCCTTTTCCCCAAAAGACGCAGAGAGCTGCATGGTAGTATTGCTTGGCAAGATCGTCTCTCCCAGCCAGATGTGCTACTCCCAGGGCTGGATCTCTGTGGAGTGGCCTACCAGTGGTTCCTAGCAGCAGTTTGAGCCAGATCCAGAGAGCAGTGGTTTCTGTTAACAGTGGTTCCTTGATACTCTACTTCCTGCTCGTGGTTCTCAGTAAAGCCTCAGAGATCCTTCAGAAGTCATATTTGCTTCTATTGCTCTCAGTCAGTCATAAGACCCAACTGAGTCCACTGGGGCCAATTTGATGTTCTTTAAAAGATCTTTTAAAGAATTACCTATAGTCTTGCTCTGGCAGCAAGCTTAGGTCCAGTAAGCTAGTGGGAAAAGCAAATGGTCTTTTTGCCTTTATTATCATGCAGTCTAATAACATCTCTACTCTGCCCTATATTGAAACAAGGGCCCAATGTCCTATAGGCTCTTCCTTTTCTCCAAGTTAATTGTCTAATTCCCTCACAGATATTCTTCCAAGGGGTTGGAGTGTATATCCCAACGTTTTCTTGTGGCAGGACCTGAAATCAAAGAAAGATTTGATCACAACCAGAAAATGTACTTCATAAACCACCCCCTCCCATATGTTCAGTCCAGATTAGGTACTTTAAAAAATTTCCCCCAAGACATAAATAAAAAGAAGTCTAGCTCATATTTAAAACTCCAAAGCATGAATTTTGAAGTGAGATACTTTCTCTTTTAGCAACATTTAGACCTTATGCAACATTGATTAATACATTCAAGCATTTTTTTTTCAGTATATGCAAATAAACCACTCTATTGAACAAAGGGGGGAAAGTGGAAAGAAAGAAGACTGGAGCATTTTATGGGAACATGATCATGAAGGATTTGTAAGGTATGTCAAAAAGTTTGGATCTATCCTAAGGACAATGGGAAGCCATTAAAAAATTGGTGGGTGGGTAATATGGTAAGATTTTCATTTTCAAATAATCGTTCTGGCTATGGCAAGATGGTGGGGTCAAGACTGGGAGTGAAGATAGAAATGAGGATGTTTCAAACATCCAGATGAGAGAGGATGGTGGCTTATGACTTGAAGAGCAAGAAGGAGTTTTAGTATGGAGGCACTAAATTGGCAGTCAGCCTAGACATCCGCATTGAAGCCCCATAAGAGGTTGATAACACAAGGATCATATGGGGAGAACAGGATTAAGAACAGAAGCAAGAAGAACATTGATCTTTAAGGGCCTGGTAGGAAAAGAACTGTGAAGGAAACTAAGAAGTATCAGAAGACAGATACACTAGGAAAATGAGGTATCACAGAGCATAAGAGCTTATTTAAAAAACTAGTGGTATTAAAAGCTTCCAGATCGCTTCTCGGCCTTTTGGCTAAGATCAAGTGTAGTATCTGTTCTTATCAGTTTAATATCTGATACGTCCTCTATCCGAGGACAATATATTAAATGGATTTTTGGAGCAGGGAGATGGAATAGGAGCTTGCTCCATCCACTCCACGCATCGACCTGGTATTGCAGTACTTCCAGGAACGGTGCACCCCCCTTGGGGGCAAAAAAAAAAAAAAAAAAAAAGCTTCCATATACTGGGGACCAAAATCTTTCTATTAGATTTCATAACTAGGAGGTTTCTGTTGGAACAAACAGTGTCAGTGGACCATGGTAGGAAAAAAATCACGTTGTGGTCAGTTGATAAGAAAAGAAATGTAAGTAAATGAAGAGAATACATATAAATAATTCTTTCAAGAAACTTGCCTTTGAAAGAAAAGAAAAAGAGAATAGGTGGAAGGAGATATAGGCTAAAGGAATTTTTCTTTGGTTTTAAAGCTAGTATTAAGGAGACTACAAAAAGGGAAAGGTAGAAGCCCTAAAGGAAGCAGATAGAAGGGTTTTTTATTTTTATTTTCATATTTTTTAAAGTTTTTATTTAAATTTCAGTTAGTTAGTATAAAGTATAATATTAGTTTTGGGTGTACAATTTAATGATTCAGCCCTTCCATACAGCGCCCAGCGCTCATCACGGCAAGTGCCCTCGTCACTCCCCATCACCTACTTAACCCGTACTCCTCCCCTCCTCGCATCTGGTAACCATCAGTTCATTCTCTAGAGCTGAGTCTGTTTCTTGATTTGTCTTTTTTTTCCTCTCTCTCTCTTTTTCCAGAATCAGTATCTTTATATTTGGATAAATACCTATCAGTGTGATTGCTGGATCATAGGGTAGTTCTATTGTTAACTTTTTGAGGACCCTCCGTACTGTTTTCCAGAGTGACTGCTCTAGTTTGCATTCCCACCAACAGTGCAGGAAGGTAGATGAAAGGGTTCTGTTAAAGAGACAAGAAGGAATGGGATCCAGGGCTTGGGTCGAGAAAAAAAAAAATTCAGATATTGAGAACATCTCTTCTATTGTAACTAGACAGAAGCAGAAAAAATGGCTATGAAAACAGCTAAATATCTAGATTTTGTAGTTGTGCAGTTAAGGAGTTCTCATGTCTTGGCTATTTTCCTTTTATGTTTGGAAGGCAGATCCTCTGTTGATTTTGAGCGGGGAGGTTGAGACTGGAAATTTGAAGAGGGACAATGGAGAATCTTTGAAATTACTATTGTAAAGAATTAGAGCTGATGATGAAAATATAAAAGGCTTCTTTTCCAATATGGAAATGGTTATTGCTCACAGTTGGGAGGTTAAATGAGGTGATATATGGAAACTTATACAAGATTGGCCTAACATGACTCAATAAATAGTAGCATCACCATTTTCCTTCTCCTGTTTTATATCACAATAAGACTTCTAGCTTTCATGTAGACCTCCAGCTCTTCCTTATAACACTTTCATCTGTTTTGTTTCTCTTATTTCCTCCTTCACTCCACTTCCAGGCTCTTGCTTTTATCTCTTCGCTTTCATCTTTTTCAACCCTTTCTGCTTAGTAGTTTTACATAATGCCTTCTTGATACTATCCCTCCTAAGATGGCCTGGCCCCAGCATATCTCTTTCTGATTTTTCCCCTATAGGACAGCTCCTCACCTCTGTCTTGAGCTTATCACCAGAATTCAAACAATACTGAGTCTAGGAAAATCCACGAGCATTCTGTAGTTTACCAAAGCTTATTTGCAAGTGAAATCATAATAACAACTATTCCTAATCATATAATTCTATGAAGATAAATAGATTAGAGTTTCAGATTTAATCCTTTATAATATAGGCATACCTTGGAGATATTGTGGGCATTTCCAGACCACCATAATAAAGTGAATATTGTAATAAAGTGAGCCAAATGAGTTTTTGGCTTCATGGTGCATGTGAAAGTTATGTTTACACCATACTGTGGTCTATTAAATGTATAATAGCATAATTTTTTTAAAAGACAGTATACATAGCTTAATTAAAAAGTACTTTATTGCTTAAAAATGCTAACCATCATCTAAGCTTTCAGAGTCCTAATCTTTTTGCTTGTGGAGGGTCTTGCCTCGATGCTGATGGCTGTGAACTGATCAGGGTGGTGGTTGCTGAAGGTTTGAGTGGCTGTGGCAATTTCTTAAAATAAGACAACAGTGAAGTTTTCTGCATTGATGGACTCTTCCTTTCACAAACAGCTTGTCTGTAAGCAAGGAATGCTGCTTGATAGCATTTAACTCAAAGTAGACCTTCTTCCAAGATTGAAAGCAATCCTTTCAAACCCTGCTTCTGCTTTGGCAACTAGGTTGATATAATATTCTAAATCCTTCCTTGTCTTTTCAATAATCTGCATAGCATCTTCACCAGGAGTAGATTCCCTCTCAAGAAGCCACTCTGTTCATCCATAAGAAGCAGCTTCTCATCCATTAAAGTTTCGTCCTGAGATGGCCACAGCACAGTCTCTATTTCTTCAGGTTCCACTTCTAATTCTGGTTCCTTTGCTATTTCCACCTCACCTGAAGTTACTTCTTCCACTGAAGTCTTGAACTTCTCCAAATCATCCATGAGGGTTGGAATTCTTCCAAATTCCAAATTCCTGCCAATGTTGGCATTTTGACCTCTTCCCATGAATCAGGAATGTTCTTAATGGCATCTAGAGTGGTGAATCCTTTCCAGGTTTTTGTATTACTTTGCCTATATCCATCAGAGGAATTCATGGCAGTGATAGCCTTAGAAAATGCATTTGTAAATAATAATTCTTAAAGGGGCACCTGGGTGGCTCAGTGGGTTAAGCCTCTGGCTTCGGCTCAAGTCATGATCTCAGGGTCCTGGGATTGAGGCCCGCATTGGGCTCTCTGCTCAGCAGGGAGCCTGTTTTTTCCTCTCTTTCTCTATGCCTGCCTCTCTGCATACTTGTGATCTCTCTCTCTCTGTTTCAAATAAATAAAAATAACATCTTTAAAAATAATAATAATAATAATAATAATAATAATTCTTAAAGTTTGAAATTACCCCTTGATCTCTGGGCTGCAAAGTGGATGCTGTATTATCAGGCATGAAAACAACATTCATCTCATTGGGCATCTCCTTCAGAGCTCTTGGGTGACCAGGTGCATTGTTACTGGGCAGTCATACTTGAATCTTTTCTTTTGAGAAGTAGGTCTCAATAGTGGGCTTAAAATATACTTGGTAAACTGTGTTGTAAACAGATGTGCTGTCTTCCACTCAGGTTCTTTTCTTCCTATGATAGAGCATAGGAGAGTAGATTTAGCATAATTCTCAAGGGCTCTAGTATTTTCAGAATTGTAAATGAGTACTAGCTTCAACTTAGGGTCACCAACTGCATTAGCTTCTAATAAGAGAGGCACATGTCCTTTGAAGCTTTGAAGCCAGACACTGACTTCTGCTTTCTAGCTTTGAAAGTCGAAGCTGGCATCTTCTTCCAATAGAAGGTTGTTCTGTCTACATTGAAAATCTTTTGGATAACTTGCTGTAGCTTCTACATCAGTATTTGCTGCTTCATCTTGCACTTTTTTTTCCACTTTATACTTTTCTGTTATTGCGACAGCTTCTTTCCTTAAACCACAGGAACCAACCTCTGCTAGCTTCCAACTTTTGTTCTGCAGATTCTTTACCTCTTTCAGCCTTCATAGAATTGAAGGGTGTTAGGTCCTTATTCTGAGTTTGGTTTTGGTGTAAGGTAATGTTCTAGCTTCTTTGATCTTCTATGCAGACTCTAAATCTTTCTTCATATCGGTAATAAGCTGCTTTGCTTTCTTATCACTCATGTGTTCAGTGACGTAGCATTTCTAATTTCCCTCAAGAACTTTTCCTTTGCATTCATAACTTGACTAACTGTTTGGTGCAAGAAGCCTACATTTTGGCCAGTCTGGGCTTTTGACATGCCTTTCTCACTGAGCTTAATCATTTCTAGTGTTTGATTTAAATGGAGAGTGGTGCAACTCTTCCTTTCTCTTGAATACTTAGAGGCCATTGTAGGGTTATTACATGACCTAATTTCAATATTCTTGTGTCTCAAGGAATAGGGAGGCTCAAGGAAGGTGGGGGAGAGACGGGGAACTGTCCGTCAGTAGAGCAGTCAACTTATTAAGTTAAGTATCTTCTATGGGTGTGGTTTTTGGGGTCTCAGAACAATTATAATAGTAACATCACAGATCACTGATCACAGATCACCCTAACAAACATAATAATAATGAAAAAGTTTGAAATATTGCAAGAATTGCCAAAATGTAACACAGAGACATGAAGTGAGCAAATGCTGTTGAACAAATGGTACCGAAAAACTTGCTCACAAGGCAGGGTTGCTACAAACTTTTGATTTATAACACAACACGATACCTGCAAAGTACAATAAAGTAAAGTGCAATAAAAAAAACTATGACTCTACAATGAAGCTGAAAGCCTTAGAGATGTTTATGGTTCTAGCATGGAAAATGAGGTTGTTATTTTGTCTTCTACATATTTGCTGTTGCTATTCCATATCTTAGGTCAATCTGTCTTTAAAAACCTCTTTTTTGTAACGAAACAAAAACTGGTGTCCTTAATTCTGTCTCTTCCACTGTTTGAGCTGCTGTCAGAGAAACCTCTGCCCATTTGTCTGGTGCCTTTCTCCCCAACTTGAGCTCTTAGCTTTAGCTCATGACCTCCTCTCAGTGCTCTGTGACTGGAATCCTGGGGTGTTTGTAGTCTGAGAAGCTCGGGCAACCATCCTGCCTATCTCAGTTCCTTCTCCTCATTTATTATATGGCTAAGCTTTTCCATCTCCCACACTCAGGGCCCACTCATGAGCTCCTCACCTGTGAATGATAGAAAACGAAACACTTTATAAATGACAGTGAAAATGCCCATAATAGATGATTACTGCTGATCCAGAACAATATTTCATTAGGTTGTGCATAGAGCAAACCCTAAAATTCATACGGTGCACACCTTGGCTGTTCTTTTGGGGATATCGAGTAAGTGTTTCAATTTGATTATTAAGGCAGTACAGCTTCATCTCTGTTCACTGCACAGGAAATCTTGGGAAACTCCGTTATAACTTCCAAAGTAGGCAAGGCATGTTTTTGAAATCTAGCAGAGGGCACGTGGAGACATGCCAGCAAGATCAGCAGCTTCTCTGTCCCGGTGAAGTTTGTTTGGGAGAAACTGAGGACACAGGTACAAAATGGCAGAGTGAATTTTTTTTCCTGACCAACAGTGCTGCTCGTTAGCAGTTTGAAAGGACGCCTAGATCCAAAATAGTATTAAACAAGTGTTTCTTCAATATGAGATCATTATGTTTCTCTTCTAAATCCAAATACTAATTGCAACCTTGCTGTGAGCGTACAATATTAAGGCCATCATAGCCATGGCAACAGAACGGAGCTCAAAGTGCAGTCCTATCTGCACAGTGTCTCTGGTCGTCTGGGCAGCAGACAAGCACTTTCTTACAACATCTCTAATGTTCAACTCCAAAGAGGGGATTGCATTGCATACCTTTAGGCAGTTTTGCCATACAGGTTCTGTTATCTTTGAACATTTTGTGTATCTCTATAATTAATTTCAGTACAGGATGGCTTGTTAATCCATAGATGAAAATACAAGCACAAATTAGAATTTCAACAGGCACTTTACAATGGCCATTTACATTTCAAAATTAAGCCCATAATAAAACTTTTGTGTACTTATAATTGGACTGATTTTTAACACCCAATGATAAACATCTATGTAAATAGCCTCCCAAAGATTTTACACTTAAGAAAAAAAGCACTTTAAATGAGCTGCTTAAAGTCACCTTCTCTGCTTTGCCTGATAATTGTAATGCAAAATAATAAACAGCACAGGGCAGGAGTACAACACTTCTAGGATGATAGGGTGCCATTTATATGAAGATAATTAGGCATTTAAAACCTACCAATACCAATTTTAAAACCTACCAATTAAAAAAAAAAAAGTGTGCTTACAGTAAACTCATTGAAATAAATTTCCATTTGCCTTTGCTGTGCTTTCATTACAAATATGACCACAGCTTGTACAGCTGCTTTTATGTGTAGGAAGTGAGGTGCAGATTAGGAGTTCACAACCCAACCTATCTTTCTGTAAAAACAAAGAAGTATTTTGTAGAGATTTGCTGTAAACATATGAACCATATGCCATTGTTAAAAAAGAAAGGAAACAGTTGTGTTGGCGGAAAGACTTGTTACTATTAGAAAGACTGATGCTTGAACAGAATTCCATACTCGCGTTCTCCTGGATTATGCTGAGAAGAGCGAAGGAGACAGTGGGATATGCTATCAGTGTTCAGGGGCAGGTGCATGTGGGCTGTGCTGTCATAGTTAAAGAAACAAAATTTGTTTCCTCAAGAATTTACCTGAATAGACTGAACTGTGAAAGCAAGAAAGAGGCCCCAGTGGCTTTCCCAGAAAGATAAAATGTATCATTTAGACTGCAAGAAGATGTTAACACTTGAGCAGTGAAGAAATTCCTAAACAATAGCCAAACTGTGGAAAGAGCCAAGATACCTTTCAACAGATGAATGGATTATGATGCGGCCCATACATACAATGGAATCCTACTCAGCCATCAGAAAGGATGTGTACTCAACTTTTGCATCAACATGGATGGAAATGGGGGAGTTATGCTAAATGAAATAAGTCAAGCAGAGAAGGTCAATTATCATATGGCTTCACTTATTTGTGGAACATAAAGAATAGCATGGAGGACAGTAGGAAAAGGAAGGGAAAAATGAAAGGGGGGAATCAGAGGGGAAGGCGAACCATGAGAGATTATAGACTCCAAGAATCAGTCTGAGGGTTTCAGAGGGAAGAGGGGTAGGGAGATGGGTTAGCCCTGTGATGGGTGTTAAGAAGGGTACATATTGCTTGGAGCACTGGATGTTATATGCAAATGATGAATCATGGAACACTACATCAAAAACTAATGATGTACTCTATGGTGAATAACATAACACAATAAAAAAAAAAAGAAATTCCTAACAGATTGGTGAGTAGATAATTTTTACTATTTTTAGTGCTACATTCATTCATTCCTTCACTCCTTCCATTATCAAACATTTATTAGTCACTCACTTAAGTATTATACTACATGCTGATAATTCAAATTAGAATTCAGCTCTCAAAGAGAAGAAACACATGTTTAAACAAGTAATTTCAGTAAAACAGGGAAAAATTAGGAGTGAGTCCTATACAAGGTGTAATGGAAGCAGAAAGGAGAAAATGCCTTAATGTGCTATAGAGGAAGATTCCATTGTAAGTGAGGTTTGAACTGCATTTTGAAGGGTAAGCGGGTGTTTGTTGGAGAATGAAGAGGAAAATAGGTAGAAAAGTCTGGGAAGGGCTTTAGAAGCTGGAGACACCAAGCTGTTAAATTTTCATGCCAGCGAGTAGTTATCTCTAAAACCTAGAATGTTCACATGAAGGACAATCAGTGTTTCCCTATTTATCTTTCCATTAAGTCTTATTTCTTCAATGTGGTCTACAAAACCCATCAGACAAGGTTGAGGATGGTGGGGATTCTTGACTTAAATAATCGCAAAACTCAGGAGAATTAGTTTAGGCATTGCTGAATTTAAGAGCTCAGAAGAATCTGTCTCTATTTTTTAATCTGCCTTCCTCATTGTTGGTTCTCAAGGTTATACTCTATGAGCCCTAGCAAACCCAGCAGAAATTTGCATTTGTGTAAGGAATGATTTTTCCCAAAGGAAGAACTGGGATGTTGATCCTGAATTGTTCACCGATTTCCTAGAACCATTTATTGAATAGGCAAAACTGTTTTCTATATACCAAAAAACTTTTGCAATTAAAAAAAAGGAAAGAAATAAAAAGTTATTATAAAGAGGAAAGTGGCCACTTGTTTTCCTCAGTGATTTTTTTTTTTCAAATATACACACATGTAGGCTTTTAACACTGTAAAAAAAAATCACCATCAGGCATGAAGATGGGAGAAACTGACATTTTCTTTCACTGTGCTTCTCAATGCCACATGCTTTGCCTTGGCCTTTTCTGTTATTTTTAAAATTAATGCATACCAAGTGATAAATAATATATCAGACAAATAAAGAAGTAAACCTTGACGTACTGAAAAAAACTGAACTATTTCTGCAAGCCAAAATATTTGGATATTAAAAATGCTGTAAATATTAATTTAGCAGGAAATAATAAATGGATCCTAGCATGATTTACTTAAGTTATTTTTACATATCCTCATAATTATTCTCCAAAAGAGGAAAATATGGGACAAATTAGAAGTGGAAATTTTATTACAATGTTAATAATAGTTCATATTTAATTGAGATCACATCTTTAATCTTATCTTTCTCCCACCAATGGCTCGTTTTTATTCTTATTATCTTGTTTTCAGTACAGAATTATCACCCACTGCTTTTCAATTACAGAGATGCCCATATTGATTCTACTCTTGATTTTAAATCACAACTGAAAAATTACTCATTTAGTTCTCTAAAGCTGTATTCTGTAGCTAGTTTAAGCTCTTTTAAAAAAATTATGTGGACTCAAAATACAGAAAGATAAAACTCATAAACAGAACTGTTCAGTTATATAAAGCTATTGGGAAACAGACTTTAAATTATTTTAACTCAAATCACTATTAAAATGTAAGAAGACAAATAGTAATCAAAAATGTCATCACCATATGGAGGAAAACTTGATGTCAGTCACAGCATTTATAAAGAACAGGTGGCGCTTAAGCAATCAAAAAACCCTTATGGAATTATACAAATGTAACCTAAATTCCATAGATCTGTAGTAAAGTGATGTACATAAATTAGACAAAAGATCTTTCATTAACACATACATTCTAAGTTGCTTGACTGTGATTTCCAAAGTTTCAGAAGGAACAAAAATATTCTCCTGCACATCACATTGTTTACTTCTACATTTTCTAAGGAAATAATTGCATCCTTTGTTTCCTCTGAAAAACTGGGATTTTTACTTATTTTAAGAGGAAACCACATCTCTGAAACCACCATAGGTGTTCCATTACCTTCTGTCCGGAGGGTCTGGCAACAGGAATGGGGGCAGGAGATGGATACTGTGTTCAGTCTGCTCTTGCAGTTCATCAGCTGGGTCATTTGGAGTCTGACAAATCCAAAAGTATCCAGCCATTGCTTGTGTTGTCCAGAGAAGATGTTCTGAATCCCCTCAGTCTGAGAGCAGTGCTGAGTGTGCAAATCCTAAACCAGAACCAATTTTTCTGAACTCAAATTTTACGCAATTCATAGAAAGCCATTTGGGGGATAAAGAAAGCTTTTTGGAGCAAGTGAAAATGTTGAAGCAAAGCGATAACTTCAAAATGTTTTGAGGAAGAGCAGATTGATATTTTGAGCTGTGCTTTTGTAGTACTCTCGTAAGAAAATGTCTTTATACTTTGGCATTTTCAAATAATATTGGTGGTGATGCCCATTGATAATTGGAATAAAACTCTCATTCTGAAAAAACATCCTGAGGTTGTATTTCATTTGAGGTCTCCTATCTGACTTGAAGAGAGCAATTAGTGGCTGCAGATTTTCCACTGTTAATAGGTGAGCCTTGTAATTACCTCTGAAAGGAAATTCCCCTTTCTGAGTTCCTCCATATTAATCTAATTTCTGGAATCGACTGAGCAGTGCAAAATCCCAGATGGCGGACTAGAGCGCTACTGACTCAGTTTGTTTCACATTTTTATTCAGAATTCACACAAATGTCAATTTCCACTAGTTTTTTTTTTTCTTTAATATGAGAAGAAATTCAAGGTTAAACTTTTTGAAGAAAATAAATTGAGTTTATTTCAACTCCACAGATATACCGTGCAGAACTCAGGCATAGAGATCACTACTAAGCTGCTTCCATTTTTTATGCATTTTATTGCCGTTACGTCCACTTTCTTTTTAGACTACATTAAAAATATGTTATTTGATTTTGAACCACCTGATTTCTTGATACTTCTCTGTGCTTAAATTTTGATACACCCAACCATAGATTTACAAAGTAGTTGGTATCACTAAAAGTTGTGGAATCAAAAGATAAAGTTATAGGTTCGGTTGTTCCCTACATACAAAATCACTTTAATGATAAGGCATAATTTGTATTAGCATTTCTACATACTCATTCTTCTAGCACTTACTCTATACCTCTCTTGGGATGCTAGCCACTTTCTATTTGAGTTCGTGTACATTTGCATACCTCCAAATGAACTTCTCCTAGTCCCTTGCGAAAAGCATCGGGACCTTGCTTATGTCTCTGCTCTCTACACTGTTTCTCACAGCACCTGGTATGAAGTAAACTCAGTAAGGATCTGTTGAATAAATGAAAGAAAGGATGAGGGAAAATGTATTACGTTAATCTTCTGATCTTTTCTCTAGGGTTCTATTTTTAAAAATTTATCAAATCAGATACAACAATTTCTTCAGTAGTGAGTGGATGTGTTACTCAGCTCCTGATTTGGGGAGAAAACTGAATATTAGTATTTGGGTAAAAATTCTCATATCAGAAATATCTTTATTCATATTTCTATGTTTATTTAGGTGGATTCAGCTTTAACTAATTTTTTTAGTTGGTAAAAGGAGTATACTACTTCCTACCTAATATATTCATAGTAAGTGAGGAGATAAGAGCTGTTTCTAAATTATATCAAGCATCTTTAAATACCATTTATGGTGAAGGAAAGATTTGCTTTCCATTTTTTCAGCATATTCTAGGGCACACTGAGTTGTTAAAATATAAAGAAATAAATACAAATATATAAATACAAATTATACAAAACAAATACAGGAAAAATCAGAGATATGAATATATATTCTCCCATGGAAACATGTAACAAAAGCAATAATAATGCTGATATTTATTTAGAGCATATAGTCATTCAGAATGCACTGTGCTAAGTGCTTTATGTGCAGTTTCCAACTTAATCCCAACAATGACCTGATGCTACAGGTAGTATTGTTTTTCCAGGTAAGAACAATGAGGTTCAGAGAGATTAAATAACATGTCCAAAGGTGATAGGTGATGAGCTGCAGAAAAAGGATTCCAAACCAGGTATACTTGACCCAGTGCCTTCATTCTTCCCTTTTCTGTATGGTCCCTGTTTGTGAAGCTGATGAAAACACATTAGTGGTGATCAGTGGGGGAATCGTAGCCAATCAAAGACACCTGTGTTTATTTACTATGTTAAATCTTTTCTTCCTTCCTTCACTCAGAAACGTGGGGCAGTCAGTACCAGTCAGGTGCTGGTGAAATTTCAAATAAAAATCTCTCTCTGGAAATGGACACTGAGGTTAGAGATTTAAGTGTCACCCCCTACCCAGAGGATGTAGAGCTGGTGCTCTCCTAGAAGAAGCAGGAAGAATTTGAATCAATCTGCAAAATAACCTCTTTCTGGGAATCAGGGGGTCTTCCCCCACTGGGTTCAAAGGGCTTCCCTCTCCTTTGTTGTGCAATTTCTAAAGCATTGTGCGATACATAAAGAAAAGACCAAGAACATATCATTGCCTTGGAAACTGCTATGGAATTTGACAGACTGTAGGTTGTTCTGAGCAAATGTTCTGTTGCTGCGCAGAGTCCATGCGGTAGCAATGACTGGCAAAGTGGCTGAGTGCTCGACTGCTAATCTTGATGTCAACTTAACTTGTCATCCCTGCCCTAAGGATAGGGCGGGAAGTTTGTCTTGTGCTTTCTTTAAATAAGGACTTTTGAACTATTTCATTCCCATACTGTCAGTGATGAAATAAAAAGATAAGAGCTGAAGACAAAACGCAGCTCTCTGGAGTCCTTACCCTGAGCTCATGGAGATGGGAATGTGCAACCTATATTTTCAATAAACGAATTCTTACTGTATCATCTTGGGAAACTAGACTGCTTCTTTTCTTTAATATCATTTTTTAAAACTTTTTATTTTTTTATTAACATGTAATGTATTTTTTCTAAAAGTAATTGTGACTCTTATGCCACGTTTATGAAAGCAAAAAGGTAAGGGGGGAAAACCTGGATGCAGCATGCCACTCACTGAAGTCCTTTCTAATAAATGGAAAAATAAAACCATGTATAAAATAGGAGGGAAAAAAGTAAGAAATGAAGGTTGGAAGCCAGTCCTTGGGAGTTGTTTACCAAGAAGCAAATGTGACTCTGGCTGGTTGTAGCATTTTATTTATTTGTTTGTTGGTGGAAGCATCGAGAATAAAAATAAAAGTGATCCTTTTGTGATCCTGTTTGGGCCGTGACAGATTCCTTCAGCATTGCCATAGTAACTGAAAGAAGTGCATTTATGAATAGACTCAGATTTCTAAGGCTTGAGTTTCCTGCCAAGAAGAGCACACAGGGTGGAGAAAACAGAGGAAAGTCAAGGCAAAGGGAAAGAAAACAGATTGAGGTGTTGATTTCCAAGCGCTCTCATTCGGAGAGCGTGGGCACATACCAGGTCGAGACACTCTTACCTTTCTGGACTCTTTTCTTCTCCTAAGATTTTGAGATGTAGAGTTAGTCCTCTTTCAGCGGAATAAGTTTAGGTGATTTCTGCAGCTCTTTTTGATGCCAGGAAAGGGAAAACAATACTCTGGATTACCAAAATTTATGCATAAGAGGACGGAGAATTTGCTCCAACATGGTTAGAAAAGGTCATAGAATAGAGACGGCAAACACCAATGCCCATTGGACCAAGAGAGTCAAATTCACACTTACTAAGTGAAATGACCTCGACTAAGGAAAAAGCCCCCAGCCACCTTGTCTAACTTGTCATTTTGCTGAGTGCCTTGGGAAATACTTCTCTAAATAATAATAGCGACAACAATGAAAGAGCGGGGGTGAAATGGAAATGGACACTCGCTTCTGTCAGGGAGAACAGAGAGTGGTGGGGACAACGTGGTGGCCGGCACAGGCCTCGGATGGGCAGCCACTGTGCGATTCCAGCTAGTTCCTGGCAAGAAGGAATGAGAACTCAGTGTTGCCAGATCTTCCTATTTTTCAAGAGAAGCTGGAAGTCGAGATTGTGTGCAGTCTTCTGATATTTTAGTTATGCTCAAAGATTTTAAAATACCATTAAGCCAAACAAAATATGCCTAGAAATTACATTTAGCTCCTAGATGAACAGTCCCTGACTTCCAGAGTCTGACTCTAAATTCATAGCTGTGTCTCTGGAGCATAAGCCAAGGGTAACAAGGAAGTGGCCAGAGATGAGAGAGGTCCAGGAGATGGAGATGGACAGAGGGGATGGTGTCTTACGAAGCCTGGAAGAACTGTGACCAAACTGAAGGACAGGCGCTACCGGTCACCAGAGCTTGAGGTAGAAAGCAGATGCTTTGGGCTTCACATTTTAATATTCAGTATTTGTCCAGCACCTGATCTGTGTCAGAAAATGGCTGAACAGGAAGTTTTCTTAAGTCACTTGATTCTCCGTGATATATACATATTATATATAATATACTAATAACATTATTATAGTACTATAGGCATATAGCCTATTTGTTTATAGTTGCTTTTTAAAGGCATTTTATTTTTCCCATATTTAAATTCTACATTAATGTAGTCATACTTTACATATTTTTCTAACTTGTTTGGTGGGGTTCAACAATACAATACTTTTTTTCAAGCTTTTATTTTCATTCTAGTTAGCTAAAATTCAGTGTTATATTAGTTTCAGGTGTACAATACGGTGATTCAACAATCCCATACATCACCCTGTGCTCATCATGACAAGTGCCCTCCTTAGTCCTCATCACCTATTCAGCCCATCCCCCTACACCGCCTCCCCTCTGGTAACTGTAGAGAATGGTTTGTTCTCTACAGCTGAGTCTCTTTTTTGGTTTCTTTCTCCCTCTCTGTTTTTCTCCTTTGCTCATTTGTTTTGTTTCTTAAATTCCACATAAAAGGGTCCCTGGGTGGCTCAGTCAGTTAAGGATTTGCCTTTGGCTCAGGTCATGATCCTGGGGACCTGGGATTGAGCCCCGAATCACGCTCCCTGCTCAGTAGGGAGTCTGCTTCTCCCTCTGCCTCTGCTGTTCCCATTGCTCGTGCTCTCTCTCTGTGTCAAATAAATAAATAAAATCTTGAAAAAAAATAAATTCCACATATAAATGAGGTCATAGGGTATTTGTCTTTCTCTCAGTGACTTATTTTCACTTAGCATAATACTCTCTAGCTCCATCAATGTTGTTGCAAATGGCAAGATTTTATTCTTTTTATGCCTGAGTAATATTCCACTCTGTGTGTGTGTGTGTGTGTGTGTGTGTGTGTATGTGTGTATCATCAGTTCATCAATTGATACACACATGGGCTACTTCCATAACTCAGCTGTTATAAATAATTCTACTATGAACATCAGGGTGCATGTATCCCTTTGAATGGGGTAAGTACCCAGGAGTGTGACTGCTAGATTATAGAGTAGTTCTATTTTTAGCTTCTTGAGGAAGCTCCATACTGTTTTCCAGAGTGGCTATATCAGTTTGCATTCCTGCTGATACTATCAGAGGGTTCCCCTTTCTCCACATCCTCACCAACTTCTCTTCTTTCTTGTGTCTTTGATTTTAGCCATTCTGACACCTGTGAGGTGATATCTCATTGTAGTTTTGATTTGCATTTACCTGATGTTAAGTGATGATGAGCATTTTTTTCATGTGTCTGTTGGCCATCTGAGTGTCTTCTTTTGAGAAGTGTCTGTGCATGTGTTCTGCCCATTTCTTATTGAATTATTTGTTTTTTGGGGTGTTGAGTTTTATATAAGTTGTCTGTATATGTTGGATACTAACCCTTTATCAGATAGGTCATTTGCAAATATCTTCTCCCATTCTGTAGTTTACCTTTAAGTTTTCTTAAAGATTTTGTTTATTTATTTTAAATATTTTTTTGAAATAAAGATTTTAAAGATTTTATTTATTTATTTGAGAAAGAGAGAGAACATGAGTGGCAGAAGGAAAGGGACAAGGAGATTCCCTGCTGAGTGTGGAGCCCAGTACAGAGCTCGATCCCAGGATCCTGAGATCATGACCTGAGCAGGAATCACTTCACCAACTGAGCTCCCTCAGGTGTCCCTGTGTGTTTCTGTTTTTTTTTATTACTGTTGTGAACTATGTTGTTATGAATATTTTTCACCCATGCTTCCTATATTAGTCTGGGCTCTCCAGAGAAACAGAAGCAATAAGGTAACTATATATTTATATGTATATATCCAGAAATAGAGATGGGTTTATGGTAAGGAATTGGCTTATGCAATTATGGAGACTGTTAAGTCCCAAGGTCTGCTATCTGCAAGCTGGAGACCCAGGAGGGTCAATGTGTAGTTCTGGTTTGAAAGCTGGCAGGTATAAGACCCAAGAAAAACCAATCATGTTGGACAAAAACAGTGTCTTAACTCAAACAGACAGATAGAAGGAGTTCCCTTCTACTTTCTGGAGGGTCAACCGTTTTGTTCCTTTTAGGCCTTCAATTGATTAGAGGAGGGCCTTCCACATTAGGGAAGGCAGTGTGCTTTACTCAGTCCGATCTACCAATTCTGATGTCAATCCCATTCCCATACACCCTCACATACACACGCCTTGAATAATGGTTAGCCTGGTACCTATAGCCCAGTCAAGCTGACACATAAAATTAACCGTTGTACTTTCTGATCCACTTGCGTGAGATTTCCTCCAGGAAATATATAGGGGAATATAATCGCAGAATCATAGAGTACATGCCCAATACACTTCAATTTGTTTTCAAAGTGGTTGTACCAATGTACATTTTTTACTAGAAATCTATGAGAGTTGCCTTTGCTTCACATATTTGCCAACCCTTTTTTTTTCCAGCCTTTTTGACAATGTGTTGACTGTGAAGTAGAATCCTACTGTGATTTTGATATGTTTATGCATAAAAAATAGAAAAATAAACAAAATAAAAATAAAAAATAGAAAAATACCAGCAGAATATGTCCAAAAAATGTAAAACAAAGGAAATAATAAAGATGTGGGTAGAAATCAGTACCATATATATATATATATATATATATATATATATATATATATATATCTTCTAGCTAACATGATACCAGAGTCCCTGACCAGCAGATAAGGCAAGGAAGAAAAAAAAAAAAAAGATTCATATTGTTAAGGAAAATAATTGCTATTATTCACATATGATTTTATTGTTTACATAGAAAACCTAAAAGACTCACGGATAACTTATTAAAATTAATAAGAGAGTTTGGCAAATCTTCTAAATGTAAAATTAACATGAAAGTGAATTCTTTTTATTATTTATATAAAAATACCTAGAAAATGCAGTGAAATAAGAAACTACTTAGAATAGTAACAAATTTGTAAGCCATAAAGGAAAAAATCTAAAAAAAGTTCAAAAATTTTAAGTAGATAAAATTTAAATTTTATTTTAAACCATTAAATGAGATCTAAATAGTACAGAGACACATCACGTTCTTAGATAGTGAGACTTAATACTCAATGTATGGGTTCAGTATTATTCCAATCAAATACTTAACAGTTTTTCATAAAACTTGGTACACTGATTCTAAAATGCATATATAAGAGCAAAGGGTCAAGAAGAGCCAAAACACTTTTTAAAAAAAATTTTTTTTAAGATTTTATTTATTCATTTGACAGACAGAGATCATAAGTAGTCAGAGAGGCAGGGAGATAGGAGAATGCACACTCCCCGCTGAGCAGAGAGCCTGATGTGGGCTTGATACCAGGACCCTGAGACCATGACCTGAGCCGAAGGCAGAGGCTTTAACCCACTGAGCCACCCAGGCACCCTGAACCAAAACACTTTTAAAATTACTTTCTCTCCCAGAAATAAGAACTTATTATTACTGAATGTTTGGCATAGTCTCCACTCTGGCTGGTTAAAACTAAGTGTCTCCTTGGAGCGCGTGGGTGGCTTAGTGGGTTAAAGCCTCTGCCTTTGGCTCAGGTCATGATCCCAGGGTCCTGGGATCAAGCCCCACTTCTGGCTCCCAGCCTGCTTCCTCCTCTCTCTCTCTGCCTGCCTCTCTGCCTACTTGTGATCTGTCTGTCAAATAAATAAATAATTAATCTTAAAAAAAAAATTAAAAACAAAAACAAAAACCTAAGTGTCTCCTAGATGTATTCCAGCTCTGAAAACATTCCGGTCTGAACTCCCCAGTAGTTATCTTTTCCTGGCCTCCCACCCATCCTATGCATATGCAATTTAATATTCAGTCATAGACTTACAGATCTGTACGTGTATTTCTGGAATTCTTTGTCTACTTAACTACTCTCTGGTACTCTGTCCATCAAATTCCAGCTTTTTTCATCTATCTATCAATCTCTGTCTTTTGAACTCAGAGAGACTACTGGGCTCTTCTTAGGCTCCCCCTTTCTGTACTGTCTCTGGAAAGTACATCTAGATAGAAAGCTTGGAAAGCTCACCTTGTTTATAACCTTCCTCTCAGGGATCTAGTCCTGCATTGCCTGCTGTCCAGTATCTGAAAACAGGTTCAAATATTTTGCCCTGTTTTTTAGTTGTATATGGAAGGAGATTTAATATGATACTAGTTAGTCCATGATGACCAGACTCCCATGACTCTGTTGTTGTTGTTTTTAAGATTTTATTTATTTATTTTGAGAGAGAGAGAGCTTGTGAGCAGAGGAGAGGGGCAAAGGGAGAAGGAGAAGTAGACTCCCCACTGAGCAGGGAGACTGATGTGGAACTCTATCCCATGACCCTGTGGTCAGGATCTGAGCCAAAGGCTGATGCTTAACCTACTGAGCCACCCAAGTGCCCTCGTGACTCCTTTTGACACAAACCTAGAAATGCAAAAATTTCTTTGCTAGTTGGTATGAGAAGATATCCCAGGTTAATCTTGTACATTTTGGGCGGCACATCTGGCAGCAGTTTTTTTTCCTTAAGAAGCCCTGGTTCCTTTTATGGGAAATGGTATCTGAAGACCACAATCAGAATGCTGGAGAAATTTATAACTACTAAGTTGTTTTTTGTTTCTGGATTCTTGCAGTTGCCAGAGCAAAAATTTATCTAGATCTGTATCTACAGATACAGCTACGTATAGATATACAATGAATTCACACTATTCTCTCTTGAACCCAGTCTGTCAGGCTTTCACACTTCTTCTCTACCAACACTTACATTATCAAGATCACCAATGTCTTTCTGTTTTTTAAATCCCATCATTGATTCTCAGTCTTCACTTTTTCAATGTAACAGAAACTTTTGACACAGTTGATTGCTTTCCCTCCTCTTTGAAATACTTTGTTCCCTTATCTTCCAGGACACATCATTTTCTACTCAGCATCTCCTCTTGGATAGCCCAAAGGCATCTCATAGATAACTTGTCCAAACCCAGACTCTTGATTTATGGTCTGAAATTTTCTCCTTACATTGTCTTCTTTATCTCAGTAAATAGTAAGTCTGTCTCTTGGGTGTCTCAGGTCAAAACCTTGGAATAAGCCTTGACTCATCACTTTCTTCCAGACCTTCAGAAATCTGTCCATGAAATCTAATCCTCTTGGCTTCACCTTCAAAACAGATCTATGGTTTGACCATCTCTCACTACCCCCATGACTACAATTCTTGTAGAAATCACCATTATTTCCTCAAGTAAATGATTGCAATAATCTCCAAACTTGTCTCTGCATTCCCTACTTATCCCTTAGACATAGGCAGGAGTAGCTCATTAAAATGTAAGTCTCCATAGCGCCACTCAATCTTCAACATCTTCCTCTCCTTACTGATTAAAACATTATCAAAATGACCCATAAGACTTTGCATATATCATCTCTTCTGACTTTTCCTTCTTTTACTGTCCCCTTACTTACTCTACACAGCTACACTGTCCTTGCTATTTCTTGAGCATGCCAAGGGTGCTCCTATATTAAGAGTTTGTACTTGCTATTCCTCACCTGGAATATTCTTCTCCCAGATATTTTCATGGCTTACTTCCTCCTCTTCAGCATTTAGCACTTGTGATTACCTATACTTTACTTATTAATAGGTTTATTATATATATTCTTTGTCAGTTGGACTCAAATTCCATGAGGGAAAGAAAAATGCCTAGAATACTGCAGGAATTTAATAAAGATTTTGTTTAAAGAATGAATAAGCAAATATTTATTGAATACCTACTGTGTGCCAGAGGCTTTGCTACTTGCTAGCACATCTGTATGGCGTATAATCCCTGCCCTTAAGAGAAATGAGAGACTGATGACTAATTTCCTTATAAAGCTTCTGACAATAGCCTCACACTTCCATGCACCTACTCTATTGTTATTCCCATACATTGCTTAAAATTTTATGCATGAGTACCCTTGATCTATGATGGCCCTTTGACCTTTGAGAAAGCCATGTTCTAGAAATAGTCTAGAGGGCCAACTCTGAGAGAGCCAAACTGGGAACTGATGCCACCTCTCTTTGTGGCTTTAGGCAAATATGAGAACCTTTCTGCTTCTGTTTCCCCAGCTGTAAAATAGGATTAATAGTTCCTGCTTCACAGGAGTCTTTTGAGGATTCTTTCATTCATGTAGTAATATTTATTGAAAATGGTAAGTGCTAAGTGGTATTATGCCTAATTAATTAGGTCCTCATCTCCCTGGTGTGGGTTATGGTGTCTGGCTGGTCATTAATAAAATATGCTGGAAGCTTTGCAGATTTTCCTTTCAGAGCTCTCCTGATGGCTGCATAAGCAGTGCACGGATTGGGCATCCAACCTTGTAGTTAAATGCATACAGCTGTTTGAGTTCTAGCATGCCCACATTTATTTAGTTCTCAGACAATACAAAATTGGAAGGTGCTGAAAGCACCAGTTAAGAAAGAGAAATACTACAAAGGATCCTAGGGTGGTTAGTAATAAAGCCAGGAAACAAAACCAAGACTCAATTTGGATTTGCCAGATAATACCAATGGGAATCCTAACACCTCCTCTGAAAAATTCAAGTGGGAGTGAGATAATAGTGAAATAATAAGCAATATTATAAGGTGTCACAGATGACGTTATGGAGGAAATTATATAAGATGTAAGGTAAAACATCGATAATAGGTGATACTTACACTGTTGTTGTATCACCTCACAAGAGATCCTTTTTTCTGAGACACACTTATGATAAAACTGTGAAATCTAAGTTCCACAGAAGGCAGAGTATGTGTACTCTTATTTTATAATCAGGTGCAATCCCAGAGGGAAGGAACGAGGCATAAGCAGAGTAAAGCAGATGGCTATTGCTACATGTAATTGACTACTCATTACATGGGGCCATGTCCTTCTGGCCCTTCTGAGAAAGACAGCAAGGTTGTGAGATGTCAGGACTTACACCACGTATCCATTCAAACACTCCCATCTTTCTGAGTCATCTCTTCCTTCTGAACTATGCCAAAGAAGGTCTGGTGCCTTGACTATTGCCCATCATCGCATCCAAGTTTCAAGGGACCATACTGATAAACTATGAGGGCTGGTTCCAGAAGTCTTTGACTAAACATTGACTCCCAAGTGGCTCCATCAATAAAATCTTCCCTGTCCAGCCTTACACTTCACCCCTCCAAATCCTTTCTCTCTCCCTGATTGAGAACAAATTATCTTAGTGTTGGAAAGATGCACTGAGATTATTTAATAGAACCTCCTTACCTAGTGGGAGAAATCTTTCTGATATACTCTTCAAAGACAGTCACTGACTCACTGTTTGCATAACTCAGTGACAAGGTATTCATCTCATAAGGAAACCCGTTTCCTTTTTCCATTTTTCCTATTAGGAAATTTTTTATATTCAGCAAAAATCAATCCACTTATCATTTCAAACCATCTTCTCACTGTTATCTTTACTATTCTTTATTTGGCCTCCCTCCAGCTTCAAATATTATGTCAGAATTTTCTTTTCCCTTAGAATTCTATCCACCTGCAGCTTCTGTGATAGTTGATTTTTTTTTTTTCTTCTCTATCTACGACTATTTTTTAATCAGGTCTCTATAGCAGTTTCTCTTCCTCAAGTTGTCCCTTAAATGACCATATTTCCTGAACTGCTGCTTTGGACATCTGATTTTTTTCCTTCAATACATAAGTCCAGTGTGTCCTTATATAAATCTCTGACTTCAACTACCACCTCCTAATTATCTTTTTCTAACCCAGAACCCTCAGGAAACTCAAGCACTGTAATTTCAGTTCTCTGTTGACCACCTTTGCTTGGATGTCTCATAGGTCCTTCAAACTGAATGTGTCTCAAACAGAACTCATCTTCTTTTCCTTCCCAACACATTTAGGAAAATGTGTTTTTGTTTTGTTTTGTTTTGTTTTCTTATCTTAGTAGATGGGATTATCAGGCAATCATCTACCCAAGCCAAAGAGCTAAGGAAAAAAATCTAGATGTTTTTCTTCCCTCACCAGTCTGGCCTTCATGTAAACCTTCAGGGGTTTCTACATCCTTAAAAATATTTTACTCAATTTAAGTCAATGCTCACCTTTTGTTAACAGACGTTTAGGAGTAAATTTCCATTTTTTCCTCAAAAAGTATTTTTCAAGTCAGTGTCCAAGAGATAGGTATCTCTGGCCATTGATTTGTCTTATCATCACTCCTGTATTGCTTGAACTAACCCAGACCTCTTACTTATCCCCTATCCTCTAAGCCTCCATTCCTCCAACAATGCCCTCTAAGATTGAGCAGCAGAAAGAGCAACTTTTAAGATATCATCAAGCAATTTTGGAAGTATTTCCTGTGCCTCTTTTGCCATATGTGAAATATCTACCTCTTACCAAAGAATACGCCTTTCCCTGCAATTCTTCATCTATCCTGCAGTTCTCTCTCATTACCTCTGGGTTCAGCAACTCCACCATATTCTTGGTTCCTAGCACTAAAATTTGAACATAGTTGAAATGCAATAAATATTTCACCTATCCCACTGCTGCTGCCTTAATTCAGGTGTTTATCACTATGGATTGGATTATAGCTATATAATGATTAGTATTAAGTACAGTTGATTCTTATTATTTGTGCATTTCATATTTGAAAATTGTCCTACTTGCTTATATTTATTAATAACCCCAAAAATCAATATTTGCAGGTTTTTGGAGTCATTCCTGGACATGCTCAGAGTGGTAAAAAAAAATTTGAGTCCCACAGCAAGTGTGTTCCCAGATAAGGTCAAACAAGGCAATATTTTCCTTCTCGTTTCAGTTCTCATATTGTAAACAAGTATCCTTTTGGCAGTCTGTTTAGTGCTACATTTTTTGCATTTTTTTTCTGTCTTTTTTTTTTTTTTTTTTGGTGAGTCTGCTGTTTAAAATCAGTAGCAACTATAGTGCTGAAGAGCTGTCTAATGTTCCCAAGTGTAAGAAGGCTGAATGTGCTTTATGGGGAAAATACGTATATTAGATAAAAATTGTTTAGGCATGAGTTACAGTGCTGTTGATCATAATTTCCATGTTAATGAATCAACAACCTCCAGAGAAAGATGATCTATACATGAGGCACTCCAGAAAGTGCTAAAGTAATATGTATAGTACATTATGAAGTTTTGGGAAAATGGCTAAATTTGTGGATTCATAGAATGACGACTGATTTTTTTTAGAGCATAGTGGACAGCAATGTTGTGAGGCTGAAAGCCAGTGAAGTTCATGGTCATGCTGTTCAGAGTCATGAAAATGTTAAACCTTTCTCAGCTAGAAATATTGTATATAACTAAGTATTTATAAGACACATAGTGAGATATATATAACATTATATCTATATCTATATAATAAAGCATCTTTAAACATAAAGCAAAGTTGTGTATTGGCCCGTTGATGAAAATACTGTGATGAGAGGCTTGCAGGAACCCAGTACTTCCACTAATTCAGTGGTTGCACGTCCTTATAGAGCATAAGTACAACAATTGATGAGAATTGACTGATCCTCCTAACGGGTACTACCTAACACCTCTGGCCTGGCCTCACTGTTCTTGAGGGAGATTTCTAAAACTAAAATATAATCCTGTCATTGCCCAGTTTTAAATGCTTCAAGGCTCCATATAGATTTCAGGGTAAAGTTCAAATTCCTTAGTTTAGAATATAAATCAGGCCACATTCCCTATCAGTGCTCCACACATGTCCTTTTTTCCAATTGCCAGAATTACTTGGTTTTCACCAATTCTTCTCTGCTCTCTTGATTTTCCCATACATTCACACATGATGTTCTCTATACCTAATGCCCTTACTTTTCCCCCTTATTTTTAGCTAGTTAATGCCTATTCTTCTTTCTAATCCTATCTCAAGTGCACTTTTCTCTAGGACCTTCACTGACCTCCATCGTCGGATCAAGATGCCTTTTCTCTGTGCCCTAGGAATACCTCTAAAATGGCACCATACTATGATGCTTGCTTTTTCTTGTCTGTCTTTCCCACTACACTAAAAAGCCTTTCAGAGCAGGAGTCATGTCTTTTAGAATTTTTTCTTCCTAGTACCAAGGACAGTGCCTGCCATATTTAGCATATAGCAAAAGCTAAATATGTATGTATTTGTTCAATGAATTCAGAATGAATGAATGATTGACTAGTTTCATGAAATCTACCCCCTTTAAATATTTGAAGAACTTTCAGGCTAAGCATTCTAAGTTCTTACAACTCTTTCTCAATGGACATGTTATCCAGAACTTTTCCCATGTCTTATCAACAGGATACATCCTGGGTCACATTCCAGTTATTCAAAAGTTCATTTTAAACTGTAATACATCTATATGAGATATGATATGAAGCATATAGAGTATAATGATCTTCTATTTCCTTTGATTAATATATACTAAGTATAAATGAATGAATGAGTGAGTACTAACGCAGCCTTAAGATTTCTTTCTCCTGGGGTGCCTGGGTGGCTCAGTGGGTTGAAGCTTCTGCCTTTGGCTCAGGTCATGATCCCAGGGTCCTGGTATCGAGCCCCGCATTGGGCTCTCTGCTCAGCAGGGAGCCTACCTCCCCCGCCCATCTCTGCCTGCCTCTCTGCCTACTTGTGATCTATCAAATAAGTAAATAAAATCTTTTTAAAAAAAAAAGATTTCCTTTTCCTCTGCCTTCTTCTTGTTCATATATTATACTGCTCGTTCCTATTGAAGTTGCTGTCAATTAAAATCCCTATGTCTTTTTTTCATATATATATATAGCTGATAAACCACATCTCCTCAGTACATATTTAGAAAGATTATATTTTTTATTCCAAACACAGGATTTATCTTTTCCTCCCTATCTACTTTTACCCAGCTAGTTTTGGCCCATAGTTAATACCTTATACATACTTTTAAGTATTATTATTTTTCATAAAGCATTAGCTATCCTTCTGAATTCCATGCCATGTATCTTTACCCAAATCATGTATAATAACATTAAACAGGCCCAAGGACTTTGAACTTGGTTTTATACCTGAGGTTTATTAAAATTCTTGTAGTACAGGTGTTTACTTATTTAGAAATCCTCCTAAGCGTATTATCAACTGGCCCCAAATTCACATACATAGTTCCCAATGGAAGATGAGCAGTGTAATGGAAGGGTACAGGTTTAGAGAAGATCTGTATTCAAACCCCGCCTTCACCTCTTACTAGCTGACAATGCAGGCCAATAACGTAATCACTCTGAGCCTCACTTTCCCCATCTGTAATTTGAAGATAACATACCAACAAAAGAGTTTTGTAAGCATTAGAAATAATGAACACAAAATGCTTGCCACAATGTGTCTCATATAGAAGACTTAGAAAATTGACAATCATTTATAAATGGCTAAAAGGAAAGATTGGTTAAATGCCCTCCAGAAATCCAGATGTCTACAGCATCATATTGAACTTCAGTTGGTAAGCATAGCAAAGGAAACTAAAAGACTTTAGCATTCAGTCTGTGCGATATTGATTAGTTTTTGCTACTTCAAGTAGTACAAAGATCCCTTTTAGCACAAAAATTGTAGGTTGAGTTAATTTTCTGCTCTGATCCAATTGATTATTGTTTATTACCCCAAAAAATAGTCCAGAGAAAAGGATGAACTTTGCCCTACATTATTAACACATGACAATGACCAGGGATAGTGCACATTTTATCTTCCATTTTCCCTCTCTCCCATGCCACCCCCCACTTCTTTTTACTGTGCTTCTTTTCTTTAGGTCATTATTAATCCCACTCCCTTCCCTTATCTTGCTCTTAATAAAATCCAACAGACATCTTGATGTGCTCTGCTCTCAGCAAACCCATACTGTTCCCCAAAGTTTGCCACACTCTACTCTATGGACTTTCCAAATAGCTTTTTAATGAAATTCATGAATACTTTCCCAGGGATTATTGGTTAGCCCAGCATTCTCTTGTGTTTACAATATACCGTTTTCCACTTGTAGAAAATCAGGACATTTACCTATTTCAGTCTTTTGCCCTCACATTTATTCTCCGTAAATACTCAGCAGCCACTGCTGACAGTGTTTCTAAGATCACACCTGTAAATTCTCCTGGTTCCCAGGGAATAATTTTGTTGAATCTGGGGACTTGAATTTATTTGAAACAGCTAGGAGCTCTCTCTTCATCTCTTCAGCTAATTTGGGCATTATTTACCTCTTAACCGTGTTTGTTCTACTCTTTTCAGTTTGGAGATCATTTTCCTGGATAGAGAAAATAGAAGCAAATTAGGAGATGAGTAGTTTTTTTCTTGCTGTAATCTGTTAGCATAATGAGATGAAAATCAAACACTAAACCCGTTTTTACCTTGTTCCTTCTTCACTCTGCGATAGCTTTAAAAGTTTTTTTGCTGTGGTGTTTGGCTATTTTACACACTCAAACTTACCCTGAGGTTCAGTTTTATTGATAAAATTCTCCAGCTTGGGGTGCTGGGGTGAATCAGTCAGTTAAGCAATTCACTCTTGATTTCGGCTCTGGTTGTGATCTCAGGTCCTGGGATTGAGCTCCATACGGGGCTCCCTTCAGGATTCTCTCTCCTTCTGCTCCTCTCCCTGTTCTCTTTCTCTAAAATAAATAAATAAATCTTTTAAAACGTTCTCGAACTTAACTTTTTCTGTTTGTTTTTTTTTTGTTGTTGTTTGTTTGTTTTTGGTTATATGTCCTCCTTACCTTTTACGTATGACCCCAACAGAACTCCCCAAGTGGCCTAAAGAGTTTCGTTGGTTCTCTACCTTCTTTTTATCATAATTTTGAGATCATCTAAAATTATATTTGAGATGCTTATATTTAAACTTGCTCCCATCCCCCCTCCCCGAACTGAGCCATGGAAAAGACGGTCTGTGGTAGAGCCCCCACCCTGAGGTTAAACTGCCTCAAAGACAAGTCTTGTAAGTTAGTGTGGCAAGCTTTCTAGAAGTCTATTTAGTGTGAGACTGCAGAGGTTTGTGGCAGAGAATGCCTCTGAGGAGATGGGAGACAGACGTGTCAGTTGGCCCAATAACAAAACCTCTGATGAAACAGATTCTGTGCAGGAAAGGAAGAATGATTTTGAATATGATGTATGGTGGTGGCTGTCACTTGATTCATCCCTGTCCTTATCTAGTTCTTAGGGAGAGACAGGATTCTTAGCTGGGGCTATCAGATTTATAGATAAACTTGGCTCACACTCCCAATTCCATGAATGAGAAAATCCAAATGTCTCTTTTTGATTTCTAAATTCCCAGAATTGGGTCATTTTCTGAATACACCAAGTGTGTGTGTGTGTCTTTGTGTGTGTGTGTGTGTGTGTGTGTGTGTGTGTGTGTGTTGGGGGAGTAGTTGCAGATTCTGAAATCTTATGCAAGTAGTTTAGAGGCCAGATCCAGGGAAATACGAGTTATTATCACTTATGTGATGCGTTTAAATTCACAGTGTCGTGAATCTGTGGTGGGGTGAGTTCTGTTTTTTTCTTTAACCTTTCTGAAAGTACTCAAGGATAAAGACTCTCTCTACACACACAAACACACACCTAAAGAATAGGAAACTATAGCACACAGTAGGTACTAGATAAATATTTCAGATTCAATAAAACCATTCAACTGGAGGCCATAAGTATATCTGACATTACTTTATTTGGTTGTTATGAATTCTAAAATGATAAAATTCGTTTCTCCCAAATTCCTTGTGATGCCCACCTGACCAAGTAGCTCTCCCTTGTATTCAGAATTAATTTTAGATGCAGCTCCCTCTGTCACTACCTCCTCTTTCTGTGAAATGACACAGTCAGCAGGCAAGCCAAGAAATTATCAGACATTTCACTTTTAGCAGAATGATTTTCCTAGCAGCTTCCTTGATCATTGAAGTCTCCCAATACCACTACATTTGATCTCCTTGCCAGTTATGTCATGTGGGTTAGAATTACATTCAGAATCGCAGAAGTTAACATAATGTATCAGAATTAGAAAGATTTTTATTTGTTCCTATTTTCTTTTTAATCCTATTATATCAAAACATCTTCACAGAAATACAGACATTTTTGTATGCAATCCTATAAAATATTAGCTGTTCCAAAGAAAATGTCCAGCTCTCTATCCTGTACATTTCTACCATAGCTTTAACCAGGATATAAGCTTCATAGTGGAAGAAATGTGTTATCTTCAAGGGCTTTTGTTGGTTTCCCTAATTTACTCAAGTCCAAAGATATTATATAAATGGAATTTTGTCCTTCACCACAATCCCTCCTTCCCTGCTGGACAAATTTAAGACCCATCAGAGTTAAGTGGCAAGATGTCCTTGGCAACGTCTTCTTTATACTTCCTTTAAACTTGTACTCACCCTTGTACATATTTCTACTACAAGATTTTTCACCCTATTTCATAGTACTTTTATGTTAGGCAAAAAAAAAAAAAAAAAAAAAAAAAAAGCATGTAAATAATTCTAGCCTTTTCTCCACTCCTGGCTGCCAAAGAGATTACTGGCCTAGCCAGATCTGTTTCTTCCCTTACTCCTAGCATTCTCTTGGGCAGGTTTACAGCAGAATCAGGAGATAAGAATGTTTTGAAGCAAAATTTCATGGAGGGTCCAGTTGGGGGTGGGAAAAGGAAGAAACATTTGGGGAGTTTGGAAGAAAAGCAGAGGCAGCTGCAGTGAGCGTAAAATGGATGAGAAAAGGATTTTTAAAAGATAAGTTCTACTTCATTTCTTAGGGTTAAAGATATAAAGTTGACTTACTTTAAAAGTACTTTTTTAGTTGTCTGACTAGGCTTTTATAACTACTGTCAGATTGGACCACATAAGCACAGGGAATCCAAAGAGTTACAGTTTGTTTACTCATCTCTGATCCTTTCTGTAAGTTCTTTGGAGCTCACTGTGCCATTAACTTCTGTATTCCCAGTTCTTAGCCTATAATAGTGTTTAATAAATATTTGTGGAACTGAAAACTAGAAGGGTTTTATTTAACAAATAAAGAAGTCAGGAGGTCACCCAAATCTGTATAGTTGAACTCTTTAGCAAACGAGAAGTGCTTCAACTTTTAATGGCATCGACACTTAATTAAAAATTTCTCTTTAATGCCATTTTGTTGCCAATTATAGTAGAAAAATAAAAGGGGATCTTTTAAGGTGATCCAATACTATGCCACAATGAGCAATTACAATAGATTGAGGGAGAGATATGAGACCCTCTGATCCTAGGGCCAGTTAAATATAATTGTTAAACGTAACTGCTCTATGATGTACTGCTCCCTCCAGAAGTGGTTCTGTTACATAAATGGTCTTTACAGTAGGTTCAGTAGAGGTCCTAATCAGTAAAAAGTTGTAGAGAGTGCCCCTCTCCCCCAAAATGTAATTAAAATATTTTTTTAATTACTAAACTGAAAAACAAAAGGAATAATAACAAAGTTCCAATTTTTTTTTTCTATGATATATATTTAAAATTTAAGAAACTACCAGGGATAAAAGTCTTTCACAAGTTTATTTTCTTATTTTTTTGATCTAGCTTTCCTAGAACCCTCCTTATAATTTTTTCTGAACTAAAGGTGGCAAATGTTCATCATAAAACTAACTTTTTACCATCCTCTTATTAATGAAGGAATGTTGAAAGTTTGTAGTGATGAGAAAAATATGTATTTCAGTTTGGGGGACTTAAACACTTTGTTAGGTAAGGAATTTTGAAATTTGGAGAGCCCAAAGCAGGCTTTTTTCAAATGCTATCTAACTCTATTTTCAGAAAAATAATCTAGACTTTTAGACTCCCATTCTAGCATTCAGTTATACCCAGTATTTTAATACAGTCCCAATTTTTCCAGAGGAAAAATGTAACAAAAGTTGTGGTATATCTTCTTTGATGTTTTTCTTCATGTATAGTGAGAAGAGAAACTATTATCACTCAGGTATTTATTGAGTCTGTATTCTATATTGAGAATTACATGAGGTAACATGAGAAATGAAAAAAAAAAAAGAAATAAAAAACATTGTTCCTGCCAGCTCTGAGTGTATTGCATTGTAGCTATTGATTATAGAAAAACTGCAGTGGTTTGGAGGCTAGAAATAATAATAATTATGCTAAAGACCATTAATTATAATGATCATAATACAAACTCTGATTTGTATTGCACTCCGGAGTTTATAAGAACATCATCTCATTTACCCCCACAGTCCTATGTAAATTGTTATTTCTTCCATTTAAGTGGTGAGGAAATAGGCTCCAGTTGTCTCGAGGTAGCAAAATGTTTGAGAAGCATACTAATCAATTCTTATCTGTACAGTAGAGCCAACATGAGGGAAAATGCTTAAAAATGAGAATTCTTATAGTAAGTTAAACACAGAAAAACTTGTAACTTAATATTGAAAAGTTGTAATGTACAAGAAAGTTGAATGTCTTCGAGCATACAATATTAAAATGATAGAGTGATCAACAAAAAGAGGAACCTCTCATTTAATTTTTTAACATCTCTCTTGTTGTGATGGCGTACAATAAGTCGTGCATGTTTAAAATGATGACAAATGTCAACTTGGTTTAATATAGCAATCATTTCATAATACATACAAATATTGAATCATTACATTGCACAGCTGAAACTAATACAGTGTTATACATCAATAATGCCTCAATTAAAAGAAAATAAAGTGTATGATTTGATGAACTTTTATATATATACACCTGTGAATACATCACGAGTCAGGATGATGAACTTATGCATCATCCCTGAAGTTTCCTCCTGCCCCTTTGTAGTTTCTCTTTTCTGCCCCTCCCCACTCCCTTCCCCCTTTTCTGAGGCAACCCCTGGTCTGTATTCTGTCACTATAGATTAGCTTGCCTTTTCTATGATTTCATAGAAATGCAACGACATGCTGTATATTCTTTTATTTCCACTGGCTCATTTTACTCAGCATAATGATTTTGTGATTTGTCCATGCTGTAGCTTGTATGAGTAGTTCATTTCTTTTTATTGATGAGTAGTGTTTTCTAAGATAGATAAAACACAGTTTGTTTATCTATTCACCTGTTGATGAACTTGTGTGTTGTTTCCACATTTCGGGTATTATAAATAGAGCTGGAACATTTGTCTACAAGTCTTTATATGGACATAGACTTTCATTTCTCTTGGGTAAATCTCTAGAATAGAATGGCTGCATTAACTTTTTAATAGGCTGCCAAACTGTTTTTCAAAAAGATTGCATACCACTTTCCAAAGGAAAGTGCATTTACATTTCCACCAGCATTACATTTGAGTAACAATTTCTCTGTATCCTCATCAACACTTGATGTGGTCGGTCTTTTTAATTTTAGCCATTGTAATAGGTATTTAATAGTATCTTACTGTGATTTTAATTTGTTTCTCTAAGAAGTAAAGAAATCATCTTTTCTTCTGTTTATTTGACATCTATTTATCGTCTTTGGTGAAGTGTGTTTAAATCTTTTGCCGTTTTTATGGTTCTTTTCTTATTAATGACATATCAATTCTTTATATATTCTGAACACAGGATATATAATTGAAAATATTTTAGCTATGTAATTTGAAAATATTTTCTTCCGGTCTATGCCTTGATTTTTCATCCTATTAACAGTATCTTTCAAAGAGCAGAAGTTTTTTTAATTTTGATGTAGGAAATTTATCAGTTTTTTCTTTTCAGGATTGTGCTTTTGGTGTCGTAGCTAAGAAATATTTGCCTAATTCAAATTCCCATCTCTAGGTTGGAAAGGTTTTCCGTACATGTTCTTCTAGTCATTTTATAATTTTAGATTTTATACTTGGGTCTATAATCCATTCTGAGTTAATTTTTTGTATCACCCAGACTTAAATTTTCCAATTCAATTGTAGGATAGTTTGCCAAGAACAGTTGTGTAAACTGTTCTATTGGAGTCATTTTCAGTACATCTGGAAAAGATATTAAGGAATTGACTAAGAAAACAGCTCTGCATGTGCAGAAGATGGTACCAGTTGGTTATGCTTTCTATTGTGCCATTTCCCTAATTTTCTGATTATTTGCTTACTTTTCTAAAACAATTTTGATCATATCAAGGAGGGTAAAAATGCCTAACATTTACAAGTTGATGAATTTTCCATAATCTAAGGGAACTGGATATTATTTTCATGCATGTTTTAACTGCTACTCATTTAGCTCTTTAAAAATATAAGAACACAACTTTCTCCCAAATGCACTAGCAATTCCGTGTATCTCCTTTGAGTAGCCTATTCTTGCTATTTTTGTGAAGCTCTAACTGATGTCTGGGGTGATATTTTAGGGTTTTCTTTAATTCATTTACTCCATTTCTTGAGAAGATTCTCTTGAGTGCTAACCTTTATCTTGGGTTTTAGCTGAGAGATAATATCATTTCAAAAAATGATAACTTACTGTCATACCCATTGTTTCACATAGATTTCTTCTTTATAATTTTATCTTTATAAATAAATGTTTAACTGGGTGAAAGATAGGCAACCAGAGTTCTGTTTAGATTAATAACTAATGTTGTCTTATTCAAAATTAAGGTCATGAACCTTCGAAAGTCCTAGAGTGTTTATTTTTTTTGAAAAGTATCTCAAAGTCCAAGTTCTGTAGAGCTAGCTTGTGTGTAACCATTCAGGGTTACATGTACTTAGGAGAAAGATGACCCCTCCCATCTCTAGGGTTTTCCCCTCTCCTTTGTAATTCTCTGCCTTGAACATACCTTAAGGTGTCCATACAGGCCTTAAAATTGAAACATTCAGTCTTATCCCAACTAATACTTATACTTGAAAAATGAATTGTTTGATTTTTGTGAAAGAAAGATAACAAAAAATGAAATATGAATTAGGAGACTGTAGGAGAAAAACTTTAAACTTATATATATATATTAACTATTTATGTACATCCGGGATTACCAAAGTAGTGTAATTATTTTTTCAATTGAAGTAATTTGCCAAATTAAATTTATTTAATTTGGTAGAGGTTTTGCTGATTAGCACAATAGTTCCCTGTCCATTTCAGCCCTGCTCTTTCCTCACTCCAGGGATAGTACCAAGGCAGAAAGTACACTTTAGCTGCTAGTTTAAAAATTATGTGCATGCTTATTATAGAAAATATCAGAAGCTCAGAATATAGGAAGAAATGGAAGAAAACCTAACCCATCTTCCAACCCCAAAATAACTGTAGTTAATATTTCAAAATATTTACCCAGGGTCGGTATTTCCGCTGAGTTTCTAGAACATATAAATATATTACATGTATGAGTTGTACTGTACTAATTTGCTCTTTGAAGACAATAATAATACTGGGGTGCCTGGGTGGCTCAGTGGGTTTAAGCCTCTGCCTTCAGCTCAGGTCATGGTCTCAGGGTTCTGGGATAGAGCCCTGCATCAGGCTCTCTGCTCAGCAGGAAGCCTGCTTCCCTCCTCTCCCTCTGCCTGCCTCTTTGCCTGCTTGTGATCTCTCTCTGTCAAATAAATAAAATCTTTAAAAAAATTTTTTTAATGATAGAAGTAAAAAAATGATAAAAATATTTTGATGTTCATATTTTGTTAAGTGGGTATAGCTTTTTTATTCCTAATGTTTATTTGGGAATATTATTAATAATAATTAATATTATTTATATATAATAATACAATATTTATAAAATAAATTTATATAAAAATAATATTATTTAATATTATTAAATATCCCTTATATTTATTTATTCATAATAATAACCTAATTATTCACACACTTGGATATTTTGGTTTTTAACTGATGAGATGATGTACAGAGATACAAAAGATTAGGGGTATAACCCTATTGAGGTTGTGACTTACATAGTTTGGTCCCAGATCTGTGCATAGTTAAAGAGGTGCAATCTCTTAGTCAAAAAATAATTAGAAGGGTTCTATTCTTTATATCTGTCTTTTAAAGCAGTGTTTCTCAAATGTATCCATGCACAAACTTGCTAAAATGCTGGTCACTGGGCCCCACCCCTGAAGATTTTGATTCAGGAGATCTGGGATGGGCTCTGAGAATTTGCATTTCTAACACATGCCCAATTGAAACTAATGATTTAAGTCACAGTCTTAAAAGACAGTAAAAGAATCAATTCATGTCCATTGCTTATATTTTTTACATTTATCTCCTCCCCAGATCTTAGTCCTTAAATTCTCTTGTGTTCCTTTTGCTAATCTCCCTCCCAAGATTCCAGGCTCCTCAATCCCAACTTTACAAATAACGTGAGTTTAACTTTCCGCCTTCCTCTCTTTCTCTCCATTTTCCTGCCCATCTCTAATTCTTGACTCCTCTTACTTTGCTCAGATTCTGTATAATAGCATTCTGACCAAGACAGACTCATCTTAGAGGCTGGGGACAGGGATTGACCTGGGATGTCAGAATTCTCTTTACATTGGGGGAAAATCCAATAACCCTCTAATATTAATACATTCCATCCCTTCACAAGTACTAAAGATTATTTTATTAGAGCCCTGGGAACAGAATTCCTAAGAATCAAAGATGTGAGGTGTTTAACTCTTGATCTAGATTGTAAAGTGTAGAGCACAGATGCTAAAGCCTTAAACACCTGGGTCCAGATCCCACTTCTGTAGTTGGGAAAGTCAACCCCAGTGAGTTTTAGTTTCCTCATATGTAAAGTATAAAAAAAAAAAAATTATAGCCTCTGACTAATATATGTGACAATAAAGATAATGCTTAGCAAATGTCCTGGTACTTGGTAAGAGCTCTATTGGTGTTATTATTATTGTTGTTGCTAAGATACTTCCGGAGGGTTATTCCCCTTCACACTTCTATGAATAATGGAGCAGATGGTAACGATAGTTATTAAAGTCTAACTACAACACACAGTCTTGGTGTCTATGTTGGGGTGAAAATAAGTTCCTTCTAATTAATTAAGAAAGTCTACTAAAGGGACGCCTGGGTGGTTCAGTTTGTTAAGCAGTGGACTCTTAGTTTCTGCTCAGGTCATGATCTCCCAGTAGTGGGGTTGAGACCTGAGTCAGGCTTCACATTCAGTGAGGAGACTGTTTGAGATTCTCTCTCTCCTCTCCCTCTGCCCTCTTCCCTCTCTCTCTCTCAAAAAAAACAAAAAAAACTACTAAAATTTCAAATGAACAATGGAACAAATGATTCACAACATAAGGAACTTAGGTTAATTTGTGCAAAGCGAAGCCAAATTAGATGAATAATATCATATCCATTATGTTATAATATTGTTTTAATACCCCCCCCCAGTCTGGCCAGAAAGTTCTTCATAATTTTGACAATAGTAAAAACTTAAGTATAAATAGTAAGACCTTAGATCCTGTGTGTTACCAACATGCCATGTGAAACATAGTATGTCATGCTCTGTTTTTCTCAACCGAATAACTCCCAATTCTCTATTATTTTTTCTTTATAGCTTTTGTTTTTCACCTATGCACTCACACTGCTAACTAAAATCATCAAAGTAGGACTTTTTAAAAAGATTTATTTATTTATTTAGAGAGAAAGAGAACATGTGAGCAGAGAGAGGGGTAGAGGGAGACAGAGGGAGAGAGAGAACCTCAAGAAGATGCCATGCTGAGTGCAGAGCCTGATGCAGGGCTTGATCCCATGACCCTGAGATCATGACCTTAGCTGAACTACTGAGTCAGTGGTTTAACCATCCAAACCACCCAGGCACCCCTCAAACTGGCCTTTTATTTTTAAATTTTCTGGTGCCTTATGTAATGTTCAGAAAGAAGTCAGATTCCTAGTGCCTCAGTTTACATTTATAAAATATGTGCATAGTAAGAACTACTTTATGGTTATACTATACCTGAGTCTTGCAGTCTATGAAAATGAACTTTTAAACTTTTGGTGAAATGCACCATAAACGGCAAAACATATTTGATCTTCTAGTTGTTATTGGTGAAATCAGAACAGCCTCAAAATCACAAACAGTAATTTGTTTCCAGAGTGGCAAGTAAGGCTTCTATTGCATACATTAAAGTCTGTTATTCAAGAGAAACATAAAGTAAATCTTGTGTGAGCTGAGTCGATTTTTGTCTTACCACACAAAAAGGCAGCTGGATAAAGAAGATGACCTTTGTTAAAAGGAAAAAATCTTCAATACCTGGTGTTCACTGCCAGTGGGTGTTCTAGTGTTGGCTCTTAAAAGAAGCAGGAATCCTATTGTCATTTCTTCTAGCTTTAATGATGAAATTTACTTTCAAGTTTGTGTTTAGTCTCAGGCTATAAAAGTTCAGTACCTCCCCAGCACTTGATTCTGGGTCATTTCTTGGGGACCCTCACCATACTCTGAGACAAAATAAGTGGCTACAGATAAAAAAGCTCCAAGCTTCAGCACTCAGTGCTGAAACTGGTACAAGGCTGTTAATAGCAACCAAATTGATTTTGAACTTCGGGAGATTTGCCTTCCTCCTGACTCCCAAAGCTTGGCTCTGACTTAGATTAAAGCTCTTTCTATTTAAATAGAGACTGTACTGTAGGAGAAGATGGGAGAGAGAAATAAATTATGAATTACGAAGGCACAAATATGCATGCAAAAGCAATGAGAGGCATTGAGGGACAAGTACAATTTATAAACCATCCCTAGATATTGAGCCTATATTATTCTTGAGCATATTAGCACGATATTACAATTGGGTTGACCCAGCTTATTAGTAATTGAAGGCAAATGAATACCCTTAGTCTGATAAAACATCCATGATTCTAAATGACTGTATTTCAGGAAGGAAAATGGATTGTTTAGCTTGCAAAATTTTGCCCACTGAGGACATAAGTGTTCTGGGACCTACAGAATATTTAACTAAAAATCTTTTCTATGGCTTTTAGTAGATCAATTATGGCTTCTCATCAAGAAAACATTGGTGAACCCTGATTGGTATACTGCATCCTCTCTCTCAGGTCCTCTTTATCCCCCCTGACACATTGTGGAATTAACACCATAACAAATGATTCAACAGTCTTATGAGAATCAGTATGTATTGATTCACCAGTCCCTTTTATCTATTTCATCCATCCCCCTAACCATCTCCCCTCTGGAAACCATCACTTAATCTCTATAGCCGAGAGTCTGTTTATTAATTTGTCTCTTTTTTTCTTTTGTTCATTTGTTTTGTTTCTGAAATTCAACATGGAAGATCATATATTATTTGTCTTTCTCCAACTGATTTATTTCAGTTAGCATAATACTCTCTAGCTCCATCCATGTTGTTGCAAATGGCAAGATTTCATTCTTTTTATGGCTGAATAATATTCCAGTGTGTGTGAGAGAAGCAGGATCCCCGCTGAGCAGAGAGCCCAATGCGGGGCTAGATCCCAGGACCCCAGGATCACGACCTGAGCCAAAGGCAGAGGTTTTAACCCACTGAGCCACCCAGGCGCCCCTATAGTTGTTGTTTGTTTGTTTGTTTGTTTGTTTTAAAGAACTGAAAACAGGTTGTTTAAAAAAAAATTTTTTTTAATTTATGACAGAGATAGTGAGAGAGGAAGCACAGCGCAGGGGAGTTGGAGAGAGAGAAGCTGGCTCCCTTCTGAGCAGGGAGTCCGACATGGGGCTCAATCCCAGGACACTGGGATCATGACCTGAGCTGAAGGCAGATGCTTAGCAAGTGAGCCACCCAGGTACCCTGAAAACAGGTTCTTTTTTTAAAAAAGATTTTATTTATTTGTTTGACAGAAAGAGAGAGAGGAGGAGCAGGGGGAGGGGGAGGGAGGGGCAGAGACACAAACAGGCTCCCTGCTGAGCATGGAGCCTGAGGTGGTACTCAATCCCAGGACGCTGGGATCATGACCTGGGCTGACGGCAAATGCTTAACTTATTGACCCACCCAGTGTTTTATAGTTTTAAAAGTATACGTATTTCATGTCCTTGGTTACACTTATACCTAGGTATTTTATTATTTTGGGTGTAATTGTAAATAGGATTGTTTTCTTTATCTCTCTTTTTGCTACTTCATTATTATAGAAATGCAGTTGATTTCTGGATATTGATTTTGTGTCCTGTAACCTTACCTAATTCATTTATTAGTTCAAAGTGTTTTTGGTGTAATCTTTATAGTTTTCTATATATAATATTATATTACCTGAAAATAGTGAACATTTTACTTCTTCCTTACCAGTTTGCCTTTTCTTCCTTTTTCTCATCTGTTGGCTGTGGGTAGGACTTCTGGTACTCTGTTGAATAGAAGTGAAAATGGACATCCATGTCTTGTTCTGATCTTAGGGGGAAAGCTCATAGTTTTTTCACTATTGAGTATGATGTTGGTTGTGGGTTTTGCATATATGGTCTTTATTATGTTGAGGTTCCCTCAAAGCCTACTTTGTTAAGGTTTTTTGTTGTGAATGTATGCCATACTTTGTCAAATGCCTTTTCTGCATCTATTGAAATGATCATAAGGTTTTTTAATCCTTTCTCTTGTTGATGTGATGTTTCACTTTGAGTGATTTGCATATGTTGACCCACCCTTGCACCCTTGCACCCTAGGAATAAATCCCACTTGATCATGCTGAATGATTTTTTAAATGTATTGTTGGATTTTGTTTGTAAGATTTTGTTTACGGATTTTTGCATCTGTGTTCATCAGACATATTGGCCTGTTTGTTCTCTTTTCTTGAAGTGTCTCATTGCCCAGTATCAGGGTAATGCTGGCCTCATAGAATGAATTTGGAAGATATCTCTGTTACAGTATTTTTTGGTATAGTTTGAGAAGAATAGACCTTAACTCTTCTTTAAATGGTTTGGTAGAATTTACCTGTGAAGCCATCTGGTCCTGGACTTTTGTTTGTTGGGATTTTTTGATTACTGATTCAATTACATTGCTGGAAATCAGTGTTCAAATTTTCTAGTTCTTCCTGATTTAGTTTTGGGAGGTTACATGTTTCTAGGAATTTGCCCATTTCTTCTAGGTGTTCAATTTATTGGCATACAATTTTTCATAGTATTCTCTTATAATTTTTATACCTCTGTGGTATTGGTTTTAATTTCTCCTTTTTCATTTCTGAATTTGTTCATTTGAGTCCTCTATGCCCTTCTCTGGATTAGTGTGGCTAAAGGTTTATCAATTTTGTTTTAATTTTTTCACAGAACCAGCTCCTGCTTTTATTGATATGTTCAGTTTTTTTTAACTTCTTCTTCATCAGTTTCTGCTCTAATCTTTATTATTTCATTCCTTCTACTGATTTGGGTTTTGTTTGTTCTTCTTTTTCTAGCTCCTTTAAGGTGTAAGGTTAAATCGTTTATTTGAGATTTTTCTTGCTTCTTGAGGCAGGCCTGTATTGCTATAAACTTCCTTCTTAGGAGTCTTATGCTGTATTACCAAGATTTTGGACCATTTTGTTTTCATTTTCATTTATCTCCAAATATTCTTTATTTCCTTTTTGATTTCTTGGTTGGCCATTCATTGCTTAGTAGTATGCTATTTAACGTCCTTATATGTGTGTTCTTTCCAGATTATTTCTTGTTGATTTCTAGTTTTATAGCATTATGGTCAGAAAAAATGTATTGTGTGATTTCAATCTTTTTTAATTGTTGAGACTTGTTTTGTGGCCTAATATGTGATCTGTTCTGGAGAATGTTCCACGTACATTTGAAAGAAAGTGTATTCTACTGTTTTAAGATGGAATGTTGTGAATATATCTGTTACATCCATCTGGTCCAATGTGTCATTCAAAGCCACTATGTTATTGTTAACTTTCTGTCTGGATGATCTATCCATTGATATAAGTAAGGTGTAAAGACCCTACTATTATTATTATTATGATCAGATACTTCCTTTATGTTTGTTATTAGCTGCTTTATTTATTTGGGTGCTCCTATATTGGATGCATACATTACATTTGTTATATCTTCTTGTTGGATTGTTCCCTTTATGATTATGTAGTGTGCTTCCTTGTCTCTTGTTACAGTCTTTGTTTTAAAGTCTATTTTGTCCAATATAAATACTGCTACCCCAGTTTTCTTTTCACATCCATTTGCATGATAAATGTTTCTCCATCTCTTTACTTTCAACCTACAAGTGTCCTTAGGTCTGAAACGAGTCTTTTGGAAACAGCATATAGATGGGTCTTGCTATTTTATCCATTCTGTCATCATATGTCTTTTGATTGGAATGTTTTGTCTATTTACATTCAAAGTATTATTGATATATATGTACTTACTGTCATTTTATTACTCAGTTCACAGTTGTTTTTGTAGTTCTTTTCTGTTCCTTTCCTCTGTTGCTCTCTTTTTTCATGGCTTGTTTGATCTGTTTAATGATATTCCTGGATTCCTTTCTGTTTATTTTTTACACATCTATTGTTTGATTTTTGATTACCATTAAGCTTGTGTATAACATCTTATGCAGAAAGCAGTCTGTTTTAAGTTGATGGTCGTTAACATTTGAATTCATTTTTTACTTCTTACTCCCTGGCATTTTAGGTATATGGTATCATACATGACATCCTTTTATTTTGTGAATACTTCAACCGATCTTTTATGCTTATACTTATTTTTAATGCTTTTGTATTTCCTACTTTTTTCACTCCTACTTATGGCCTTTACTTCCCACTCACAGTCCCCCTTAACATTCTTAGAGGGCTGGTTAAGTGGTCATGAATTCCTTAAACTTTTGTTTTTCTGGAAAACTATAGCTCTCCTTCTATTTTGAATGATAGCTTTGCTGAAAAAAGTATTGTTGGCTGCAGGTATTTCTCTTTCAGCACTTAAAATGAGCCACAGTCTTCTGACTTTCAAAGTTTCTGCTGAAAAATCAGCAGATAGTCTTTTGCAGTTTCCCTTGTATGTAACAGTTTTCTTTTTTTCTTGCTGCTTTAAAAATTCTCTTTATCACTACTTTTTGCCATTTTCATTACTGCATATCTTGGTGTAGTCCTCCTTACATTGATTTTGTTGGGGGCTCTTTGTGCCTCCTGGATCTGGATTTCTGTTTCCTGCCCCAGATTTGGGAAGTTTTCAGCTATTATTTCTTCAAATAGCTTCAGTGCCCCCTGTTCTCTCTCTTTTCTTTCTGTGGTCCCTATAAATGCAGATGTTTTTACTCTTGATGCTGTCCCTGAGTTCCCTAAGTCTATTTTCATTTTGTATTATTTTTTTCCTCTCTGTCCTGTTCAGCTGGATTGCTTTCCATTACTGTGTCCTCTAGATCTCTGACTTGTTTCTCTCCTTCCTCTAGTTTACTATTTATTCCATTTAGTGCATTTTTTATTCCCTAGTTACTGAGTTCTTCATCTCTAATTAGTCTATATGTTTTCTCATTCTTTGTGGAGGATCTCACTGAGGTCCTCCAGTCTCTTCTCCAGTCCTTGATTATTTTTATGACCATCACTTTAAATTCCCTCTCAGGCATAGTACTGATCTCTGTTGCATTTAGGTCTCTTGCTGTGATTTTGTCCTGTTCTTTAATTTGGAACATACTCCTCCATCTCCTCACTTTATCTAACTCCTGAATTAGGAAATTCAGGTATGTCCCCTGTTCTTTTTATTTTTTTAAGATTTTATTTATTTATTTGACAGACAGAGATCTCAAGTAGGCAGAGAGGGAGGCAGAGAGAGAGGAGGAAGCAGGCTTCCCACTGAGCAGAGAGCATGATGTGGGGCTCAATTCCAGGACCCTGAGATCATGACCTGAGCCAAAGGCAGAGGCTTTAACCCACTGAGCCACCCAGACGCCACATGTCTCCTGTTCTTAAAAATAGTGGCCTTACAAAGAAGAGGTCTTGTAGTGTCCTATAGTGCAATACCCCTGTTCACTAGAATCTGGTGCTTCAGAGGTATCTCCTGTGTGTCTTGAATGCACCCTAAACCACTTTTGCCTTTAGTCCAGTTATCTGCAATGGCACTCTTTGTCTATTGTGGGCAGGGCTTAGCCCCTGTATTGTTAGTAGGCAAGTCTGAGGCCACCTTGAGTTTGGATTGAGTCAGACAGGACTTTTCCAGAGATATAGTTGCACAGAACTGCAGGGCACTTTTCCTGTGTTGTCCTATGAGAAGTTTTCATTGGTGGTCAGCGCCTGTGGCAAGACCAGATGTCTGCCTCATGCCCGATGCTAGAGTCTCAGTAGGATTGGTATATGTAGTTATCATCCCCTCTTCTCAGGGCAGGAATCACTTTGAAGTAGTGCTGGCCCTACTAGGGCTGCTTGCACATTGCCAGTCTTGTAACACCACTTTGGTTGGGCTCCTTCTATGAGCATATTGGAGGAGTCAAGTCTCCAAGGCAACACAGGGGAGGGCACACGATTAGCAAGTTAAGTAGAACATGTTGACAATGCACTGGTTCTTCTGGGTGTGTGTGTGTCTAAGCTGGAGGGTTGGGGAGGGAGATAGCACCCACTAGTTTCGTTATTCCTAAAGAAGTCTCCCAATCATCCCTGCCCCTCTGGCACACACTCTGAGATTAGAAAAAAAAAATCTTCCTTTGGTATACCCCAGGCATTTTTCAAACTGCCACTTCTATGCTTTATCTGCAGGGGCTGTTTACTGTGCTATCTCCATTTCCTCTCTGCCTCCTGGATTTCTCATGAGCCTGCTGATTTTTAAACTTTCAGGTATCAAATCCCACTGATTGTAAGAACTTACAGAAGTCAAGCCCTCTAATTTTCAAAGCCACACATTATGGGGATTCATCTCCCTACCACTCCCAGCACTTCCTGCCCACCCCCCCCCCCAACTGCTTCCAGTGGGTTCCTCATGCCTGGGTTGCCTGCCATGAAGTTTTGCTCCTCTCCTCTCTCTGTTTCCATGGAGTCACTATTCCTCCTATGGATAGTCCTGCAGGTCTGTTTAGCTCCAGACCATGTCTCTGCCCCTCCTACCCTTCAATATAGCCTCTTCTCTACATTTAGCTGTGAAGCCTGTTCTGCTAGTCTTTAGGTCATTTTCTGGGTTATTTATACCAATTTGGGTGTTATTGAGTTGTATCCCATGGACAAAGTCATCTTAAGGTCCTCCAACTTTGCCTTCTTCCCAGAAAATCAACAATTTGGGAAACCGTTTTGGCATTTAAACTAAACTTCAATGTGAGCACAATTTTCCAGTACAGGTCAGAAAATAAGCAATTGATAAAACATGATAATGATAAGACTATACATCAGATTTTAAATTTTGGCAACAAAATATATTGTTTTAAATGTAAATGAGTAATGAAAAATATATGCATATTGAAAAAACTTAAAATACACAAAAGTACTTAAACTGAAACTCAAAGATCTCCATCACTTATGTTCCAAATTATCCTATTCTTCCCCCAGCCCCATTTCTTAGTTCCCTTCACAAGATGGAAATTCTATTACCAGTGTGGTATATATCCTTTTAATGGTATTTATATACATATATGTGTATATGTTTGTACATACATTTAAGTAAAGACTGTTTTGCTCATAAATGTGATTATATCATTCTATAATTTTATTTTCTCACTAATAAGTCTAAAAGATTGCTAAGTGTCAGAGTATATTTATTTTCATCCTTTCTGATACATTGTATTCTGTATTATAAATGTACTGTAATTTTCCTAATCATTTCTCTTGATATGATTACTTATATCGCTTGTGTTTTTCACTGCTATAAGCTATGCTGAAATGAACATCTTTGCACATTCACATCTGCATACATATTTATGTATTTCTATAGGATAGATTCTTAAAGTGGAGTATTTAGATTTCAAAATACCACCAAAGATCTATGCAAAATGCTATACCAATTTACCTAGCGTATATGTATGCTGGGGTCCATTTCTGTCTTATCAATACTAAATAATATAATTCTTAAAAATTTATGACACTTTGAGATTTTACATATATATATAAAATCTTATATATACTTACTTAAATTTGCATAATTATGCATTGTAATTTATTTTATAAATTATGTAGGTACATATTTTTCTCATTATATATACATACGCATGCACACCCACAAATGTGACTTGTTTACATGTTTTCTTTCCTCATTTTTCTACCTAACTGTCCTTATACTATTGGTAAAAGTAATATTACTATTACCTATTCTTTTTGTTCTTACCTATTCTTGACATTGTCTCTTCTTTGCAAATTCTTAGATCAGTTTTTTAAGTACTGTAACAAATTCTGCTATACCTTTTGTGTTCTTTATTAACCAATGTTTGTAATAATCACTGAAATTTTATCCTTTCTTACACGGCATCAAAAATATTCTTTAAAAAATTATTTAGGAGTTCCTGTCTGGCTCAGTCAGTACAGCATGTGACTCTTGATGATGGGGTCATGACTTTGAGCCGGTGTTGGGTGTAGCGGTTACATAAAATCTTAAAGAAATTATTTATACTTTAAAGTAACTTTATGACTCCTACATACTCTTTATTAACAGCTTTTTAATAAGATCCAGAAAAACATTTATCACTTACCTTAAGATCATTTGTATTACTAGAAGGATTTTCAGTGGCAAATAGACGTTATTTTTGAAAGCATAGCAAAACCATCTACTAATAATTCCTCCACCTAAAGAGTTTTAAACTTTTGAGAAATAACATCACCAATATAGCCTCTCAAATCTGATTATGTGTCAAGTAAGTGGGAACATCTAAGTGAATTAATCATTTAATAAGAAATAGATTGTATGTTTGATCACTGATATTTTTCTTAAAGTGAATAGGAGACTATATACTCCTATATGAAGCCATGAAAAAGTACAGTATTAATATCAGTATTTTGCCTAATTTGGCATATAAGGACATTCCTTACACTGTTCTTTAAAAGACAATGGAGAGGAGGAGAATTCCAAGATAACTTGTTCCATCATATTATACATTTTAAATGCATCATGGATTCAGATAATATTTATAATTTTTCTGGTCCCCAAATACCCCTACATAGCCCAATATCTATGTACTATATCCTCATAGCAAACCACACACATGCATGCATTTTTTTAATTGACAGAGATTTACAGATGGACATATACATATATACATATATCAACACACAAATATATATGCTTTGCCACATGCATGTGCATACATTGGAAAGAGTAGAGCAAACAAACAAAACAAATAAGCAAAAACAAAACAGAAAAAGAAGATACATGAAGAAAAAATTGAGGAATGAGCCATGGGTGCACAGGGAAGGAGAGCATGGAAGAGAATGGATATACTTGGAAAAAGTAGGGAGTGGTGGCAAGAAAACTGTAGAGCAGTGGTATATTTTAACACAAAATGCAACTACATCAGCAACTATGGTGTCTGACCTAGATTTCCTTGACCTTGCAGATATAGGATTTTGAGAAAGTCCATATGTTTCTCTAAAATTGCATCTGGAATGAACTGATTAAGGTTATGAGAATTTCTTCATTTGGCTAAGAATAAATTCACATGTTTGCTTTAAATAGGTATAATATACATACCAAATATGAAATGGAATTGTTTTAGAACATTGTTCTATGTATATATGCTAGTAGAAAGATGATATATCTCTTGGGAAGAGAACATAGTGTACAGCATCTAATGTCAGAGAATCATATCTAAATTTTCATACTTCCAAGTGTTTTTTTCGTTATTGTTGTTAAGAAGAAAAAAATGCTTTGATCAATGTTGCCTACAATGCAGAAAAGGGCACTTAGTTGGGAAATATTGATATCACTTGAATGATGGGCTTTTAAACATTTAATTCACTATTTATATATGATAGAACCTCATTTTGGATACCTGTGAGCAGAGTGCTTTTTGAGTTAATGCAGCCAGATCTATAGATAGTTATACTAGAGGAAGCTGTGCTTCTGGGATATGTGCTGTGGGAAATGTGCTTCCTGATATATTCATGAAAGGTTAAGCATCAAACAAGTGAGTAAATCCAAATTAAGGGGCATCCTTTGGCTAAATACCAAATTTTATCTTCCTAAAAATAAATTCTGTTGATATAGCAAATTGCATCAGGAGTTAATGAAGTGATGAATGACCATCATACTACCATCCATAATTCATTTTGCCTTTTTCCCAACAAAAACAAAGAGAATGGGGGTAACTTGTGAAGATGATAAATTAAGTGATTTATAACAATGCCTCAAGAATTAATTACTATATAATCTCCTTACTAGTGTTCTTCCCACTCCCACCCATTATATATTATTTCTCAGAAATGTAGAATTACCAAGACATGCTCTTTGCCAATGCACAGGACAAACAGATTTACCTTGATCCTCCTCATTCTTCACTTAAGGGGTGCTAGAATCTTCTCAGATCTTTAACAGTATGGCAGGCCCTAGTGCACAACCCCTAGTTAGATTTAGGTATGGTATACAGAGATGTAATATACATTTAGGTAGAATAATAACTAAAGATACACAGGTTGGAAAGGAAGAAATAAAACTGTATCTGTTTGCAAATGACATTAGTGTCTATGTAGAAAATCTGAAGAATTGACAAAAAACTCCTGTAACCAATAAACAAACATGGCAACTTTGCAACATCAAGGTTAATATACAAAAGTTAGTTGCTTTTCCTTTCTTTTTTTTTTTTTTTTTTGTCAGTTGCTTTTCTATAGAATAGCACAAGTAAGTGGAATTTGAAATTAAAAACATGGTATCACTTACATTAACACCAAGAAAAATAAAAGACTTACATATAAATCTGACAGATTATGTAAAGATCTGTGTAAGGAAAGCTATGAAACTGAAGTTTTAAGAGTGTGAAGAGTGTGAAGTATGAGTTCTATGTGAAGAACTTATTAACTGGAGAGATTTTTCCATGTTTATGGGTAGGAAGACTCAATATTATCAAGATAGTATTTATTCCCAACTTGATCTATCACTTTAACACTATCCCAATTAAAATCCCAGCAAGTTATTTTAAGACTAGGGACAAACTGATTCTGAAGTTTAAATGAAGAGGCAAACGACCTAGAATAGCTAACTCAACGTTGAACTAGAAGAACAAAGTTAGAAGACTAATACTACCCAACTTCAAGATTTAGTACATAGCTACAGTAATCAAAACAGTGTAATTGGTGAAAGAATAAAAAATTAGATTAATGGAAAAGAACTGAGAGTCCAGAAGTGGACTCACATACATATAACCAAATGATATTTGACAAAGGAGCAAAGATAATACAATGGGAAAAATACTTTTTTCAACAGATGTGGCAGGAACAACTGGCTATCCACATACAAAAATTGAACTGGCCACAGACCCTATATCTTTCACAAAAATTAGCTCAGAATGGATTGTAGACCTAATGTAAAATGCAGAAGTACAAAAACTCCTAGAAGATAATGCAGGGGAAAAATCTAGATAACCATTTGTATTTGGATATGACAATGACTTTTTAAATATAACACCAAAGGTACAATCTGTGGGAGAAATAATTGAGAACCTGGACTTCTTAAAATTAAAAACTTGTGCTCTGTGAAAGACACTGTCAAGAGAAAAGACAAGCCACAGACTGGGAAAAAAACATTTGCAAAAGTCATATCTGATAAAGGACTGTTACCTAAAACATATAGAGAACTCTTAAAACTCTACAGTAAGAAAATTTAACAATCCAATTTTAAAAAGGTCAAAGGTCTTAACTGACTTCTCACCAAAGAAGATACACAGATGGCAAATAAGCATATGAAAAGATATTCCACTTCTTATGTGCTCAGGGAAATTAAAACAATGAGATACTACTACAACTACATATCCATTAGAATGGCCAAAATCCAGAACGCTGAGAAGACCCAGTTCTGGTAAGGATGTGAAACAAGGGAAACTCTCTTTCATTGCAAATGTCAGTGCCAAAAAGTACAGCCACTTTGGAAGACAGTTTGGCAGTTTTTCACAAAACTAAGTATGCTCTTATGTGTTCCAGCAGTCGTGTTCCTTGGTATTTGCCCAGTGGAATTGAAAATTTGTATTCACACAAAACTAAGAATACAGATGTTTATAACATCTTTATTCATAATTGCCCAAACTTGGAAGCAACCAAGATACCTTTCATTGGTGAGTAGATAAATCAACCGCGGTAGGCGCTGAAATGATTATCAAGCCATGAAAGGATAGCGAGGAAGCTTTAATGCAAATACTAAGTGAAAGAAGCCAATCTGAAAAGGTTACGTGCTATAAAATTTCAACTATGAAACATTCTGGAAAAAGCAAAAAGGAGATAGTAAAAAGGTCAGAGGTTGCCATGAGTTAGAGCGAGGGAAGGATAAAGAGGCAGAGCACAGAGGATTTTTAGGCTAATGAAACTATTCTGCATGATACTATAATGGTAGATACTTGTCATTAGTCAAAACCCATAGAATGTACCACACCAAGAGTGAACCTAGAATGTAGATCATTCTGTTGAGGGCAAAAGTGATGTGGTCTAAATACACAGTCTCTGTTGGTAATTTGAACTCTGAAATTTTTAGAATTCCTAAAGGAGTAACTTGATAGATCATTCCCCAAGCCAGTATCCCTAAAAGCATTTTCTTCTGCCAGGCTTTGATAGGCACAGGGTAAAACAGTCAAGGTGTTTTCTCTAGCAAGAACTTGGAGTAATGGTTCCTTCATTGCTGATCTGCAACAAATCCTTTGGATAGCACATAAGCAAGTAGTAAAGTTAATATTGTATTATGAAAATTAGGAAGTCTAACAGGTTCTATTCTTGCCTGAATAAGAGAAAACTCCACTTGCACTTGTACCCAGTATAAGGATTTTCCCCACAACGTGTTCACCAGAGACCACAGCACTGTATTCTTTTCACACAGCAAGGATTATTAAAGCAGAAGAATTTTAATATGTTTTATGAAGTGGCCCTAGGCATCAGTCTAGCCATAGAATAGCTTCAGAATTCCCATAAAAGAGTTCTACATAACATAGGCCCCTGCTATGCTATCAGACAATAATTGTAGACAGTAAGGCTACATCACTAAATAAATTAACCTGCTTCACAGTTTTATTTATTTATCTCCAGTACATTAAAGATTAACTGCTAACATTATGTTTGTTAGATAATAATTGTTATAGCCCTTCTTGATAATAAATGCATATTAAATCTATTTCTCTTTCTTTTAATAGCATTTCTGGTTAATCTCTACCTTACCATATTCATACTATGCAGTATGGCAAATCCTTAATTCAACTAAATTGTATTAATAGACAATGGTTCTCCATGCAATTGTTCAGAACATAATCTCCTGATGATGTACAAAGTTAAGAAAAACTCTGTGGAATGACCTTCAAAACTAGATTTGGTCTCAAACTGCTTTTGCAAATTTTTGCCCATGTTTTTTTCCCTCCTTCTTATCCTTCTGGCAACCAAATTGGACCCAACCCTGTTTCTGAACAGAATTTTTCCCATTGGTCATTGGCTTTTCTCCTTTTGCCCATGCTCCTTTTGTTACATTTGCATGTCGGATGTATGTATCCTTTAAATTAATTATTAGTTCTTAAAACATTTTCTGATACCTCTAATTAAATGGGAAATCTCTTTTATATTATTAAATGCCTTGTACCTATCCCTATAAAATTAACATTTTGATTTATCCTTAACATTTATATACTTCCAGTGATACTGTAAGCTCTATTAGAATAGGAATTATATTTTGCTTGCCTTTCCACTAGTGATATTTTATACAAAGTAAAATCTTAATATATATTAGAAGTGAAATGAATTAAATTTGACATATTTCCCTGATTTGGCTTCCATTTATATGTAACTTTTTCTGTTGCCTTGAGGAATAGTATTTACACTGTACAAACTTAAAAATAAATACAGAATTTGGCATTTCCCTCTCCTTTCTCTCTTCCGGTGATGAATATCTGAAGATGTTAATCCTTGTGAAGCTAAAACTTTGACGGTGTCCTTGGAAGTCGAAGTCATTTGAAAGATGTTCCAGGGGGCGCCTGGGTGGCTCTGCGGGTTAAGCCTTTGCCTTGGGCTCAGGTCATGATCTCAGGGTCCTGGGATTGAGCCCTGCATCAGGCTCTCTGCTTGCTTGTCTGCCTACTTGTGATCTCTCTCTGTCAAATAAATAAATAAAATCTTAAAAAAAAAAAAAAAAAGAAAGTAAGATATTCCAAACATATGACTGTCTTTCTTTACTATTGGAAATAGATTTGAGGTTCAGAAGGGTATTATCTCCATTTAAAAAAAGTGATATATTAGGAACCAAGTATTTAAGTTAGAATAGTCTAGTGTAAAAACAATTCCTTTTTCTTTCCCTGTAGCATTCTCATTTCTGATAAATTACAAAGTTTCTGCTTTTGAATTTGTCCAAATACATGTAATCTTTTCCTCTTAGAGCAATAGATTGAATTTGTCTAAATGTTTCTAAGTAATAGTTCCATGTACTTGGTCTTATTGTGGCAGAAGTAGGTAACTACTAATTACAGATGTTGCTATTGTTACGTTCAAAAAAAAAAAAAAAAAGAGAGAGAGAGAGAAAGAAAGAAAAAGAACCCCTCTGTTTTAAAATTTGCTTGGACTGAATGCATGGACTCCATTTCCTGAAGTGTAGAGTGATACAGCCTGCTACATAAATAATGAAAGTTACTGTAAAACCTGTGTCCCGCTAACACTCCCTTGATATTAAACAAGGGCAGTTCTGTCTTTTAAAATACTAACCCGTTTATTCTTATAACATTCAATCTCTTCTAGGAATTTCAACTGCTTTTGAATTTATAGATTGTTTCGGATTATTCACAGTAAGTGGCCTGTTTCTCCTGGAGTTTCTTTGAATTGAGAAGCCCCCCGGGGAGGCCAGAAGAGAAGAGAAAGGAAACAAGCCTGACTCACCGTAGTCTAGTTAGTTTACAGTTTAAAGTGAGTAATCGAGCCGTGTGACCAGCAGCGTGACCTTCAACTAGTAAGTGCTCCTTATGGACTTACAGTTAGGAGCCTTTTAATTTGTGCTCTAATCTTATCCAATAAAGGCTTAATTAATCCCTCTGTCTTTTTGCAGCCTAACTTAGAATAATCATACTAACAAACTCTGGAGATGCTATGTCAATTTAATTAATCCATGCTCTACTAAATTTCAGCATTCAAGTATGTTAATGTTAACTGATTGATCCTGCGGTGTTTTTTGTTGTTGTTGTTGTGTTTTGGTGGTGATTTTATACACACACACACACACACACACACACAAACACATACATCTGATTACATCATTTTCAGTGAATCACAAAATTTCACTCTGACATGGTTTTATTCTTTATTTTTAAAAGACAAAGTGCTGAAAAGTTTAGAATAATGTTCTTTTTCCCTTTGCTCACAATGAAACTAATGTGAAAGAAGAAATACAATTTTACCTTAGATAATTATATTAACTAATGGCCAGTTAGTATAAAAATATTAAGTCCCAGGCATTCAAATGGGAAGAATTTCGTCTTCACTCAGCTCTAGAGGCTTGTGCTCAGGTTCGTTGGAAGGAAATTGGTTATAATGTCATGTTGTAGGAGTGTCTACTAATTTTACATAGAATTACCCGGGTATAAGTAATTCTGCTGTAGAGACAGAAAAATAATAATGTATGAGTATCAAAGCTTTAGGATTATTTATTCTTCATTTTCTCCAGGTTAAGTAACAGTCTGTGTTTATGATCTGTGTACCTCAGGGGAGATTAGTAATATTTATTGAATACTTTCAAAGTGCTTGGAAATGATGGTCAGAGAAGAATAAGAGAACATGATCCCTGTGTTCCAATGTCTGTATTAAAAGGAAACAAGATCTTTTGAGGCTGCTCCAGGTATGTTCACTTAATTTAATTTTGTTTCTATAAATAGATATATGTAGATTTATGATTCTGCATATTGAATCAGGGTTTGTTTGTTTGGTTTTTTTTTTTTTTATTTGTTTAAATATAATCTTCAAACCTGCTTTACAGTAGTATTCTGTCTGTCCAAGCAGATAACCTTCAGATTTGAGAATCCAGTGATGGAAAGTCTTTTCAGGGTACACAGAACACCTGCTTCTATCACAGTTTTCCTGGTTCTTAGAGGTGTCGTGAGCATGAAAAGAAATCATGAGATTGTCCTAATTTGCTTCAGAAAACAATCTTGAACCACGTGAGCCACCCATCTCACATTTCTGAAAGTCAGCAATTGTTTTGGAGCCGCTAGATGTGGGGCCCCTCCTCGAGTAAGTGGTTGATAAGCACCTGTCAGGTGGATGAGTTGCTTCCTGCTGGCTTTTATGTGGTGGCTTCCTCTCTCACTACAATCCATTGTGGTGATGACCATGGCTGTCTCCACTTCTCCACGAGAAACTGCTTGAGCGATAGCAACCAAAGTTGGGAGAGGAGTAAAGTTAGAACCACTTTCTCCAAAAGGCAGCCAACTATGGGACATTTGCTAGGGTTTCATGGACTCCTCCTCAAGTCAAAATGCATCTTATAAAACTAATGTATTTTAAGAGAACAGGGATGTATGCTTGGGTTTAGATTCCCTTCTCACCCTCTGGGGATGGAGCTGCTCTGTCTCCCTTCCTACTTCTAATAGGAGAGATTTAGCTATATATTGCAAAATGTCTCTATAAGGAGTACTCCCACTTCTTCTAGTCCGAACCCTCACTGATAGGCTATGGATGTTGAACAAGATGAAGGGGACAAGGCTGAATGAGATCCCCAAAGGTTTAGCTTTCATAAATGAGACTTAAGTCAGTACATCTCTAAGAGTATCTTCTATTTGAGATAATAGCATTTTCCCTCAATGGATGAAGAAGGAGACATTTTAAACCTTCTTTGGGCTCTAGTGAACTTTAACTAAAAAGACATTTATCCTATATATATATATTTTTTTTTCAGCTAGGGTCTTCTTGTATTTTCACTAAATGGCATTGGCTGTGGGTACTTCCCTAAGCTCTGTAACAGGTATTGGGGAACAAACACTTAGGTATAGAGTGAAGTTTTATGATCAGGATAGACTTTTTGAAGGGGAATAAGCACATGAAGAAACCACCTAGGGGCAGACTTCAGGAATCTAGGTATGAGGTGTCTGGGGACCTGGAAGTAGCATTATCAGAAGAGGCTGGTTTAAGCAGCACATTAAGCAAGTAACAGAATCAGCAGAGGGCAAGTGCTGTGATGAGAGGACTGAAGATTCAAAATGGACTCCAAACCACACAAAAAAGTTCATTCAAAGTGGATCATAAGCATAGAGGCAAAACCTAAAACTACAAACATAGGGGAGAGTTTTTCAGATCTTAAGTTAGGCAAGATGTCTTAAGTGGGACACAATTATCACAAACCATAAAGGAAAATTTGATACATTGGATTTCATCAATTAAAATCTTTGTTCTTTGAAAGATGTTGTTAAAAAACTGAAAGATTAAGTTGCAGACTGGGAGAAAATTTTTTAAAATTATATGTCTGTTTAAGAAACGAACGGGCAGAGTACACGAAGAATTCTTTCTTTTTAAATTGAAGTATAGTTGACACACAGTTTACATTAGTTTCAGGTGTACAACATAGCAATTTGACAAGTCTGCACATTACCCTGTGCTCACCACAACATAGCTACCATCTGTCTCCTACAATATAATTTCAATCTTAATAAGAAGACAACCCATTTTTTTTAAAATAAAGAATAGATTTGCATAAACATTCCCACTAAGGAAAATATGCTAATGAAAAAGAAGCACATGAAAGACACTCAATGTTATTATTTATTAAGGAAGTTAAAACCACACGGAGATACCACTGCATACCAATTAAAATAACTCAACTGACAATGACTGACCATATTAAGTGTTGGCAGAAATGCAGAGCAACTTTCACACATAGTTGGTGGGAAGGTAAAATGGTACAATCAAAAGGCAGTTGCTTATAAAGTTAAGTATACACTTAATGTACAAACCGATAATCCCACATCTAAGTTTTTCCTGAAGAGAATTGGAAACATATGATTGCACAAAAACTTGAATATGAATATTTATAGCAGCTTTATTCATAGTGACCAGAAACTTGAAACAACCAGGTTCATGAGCTGGTGAATAGATAAACAAATTATGTTATATTTATACAATGGGATGGTATTTAGTAACAAAAAGGAACAAACTACAAATCTATAAAACATGGGTGAAAAAAGCCAGGCATATAAAAAACTATATGCTGTAAGATACCATTTCTCTGAAATTTCAGAAAAGGCAAAACTATAGTGAAAGAAAAAAAAAAGGTACCACCATGAGTCAGGCCATTAGTGCAAGGGGCATGAGGGGAATTTGAGAATTATGAAAATGTTCTATATCTCAGTTATGGTGGTGGTTATATGACTATATTAATTGGTCAAAACTTTCTAGAGTATACACTTAAAATTCATTAACTTTACAGCATAGGAAATTATATTTAAATAAATCTGATTTTAAAAACTAACTTACAGTTACTGAATTTGAAAACAAACCAGTAAAGAAAAGAATTACAAAGACCAGTAAAGACATCGTCATGCTTTAACTTGAGGGAGTTCACCTACTGGAGGGAAAATATCATTTTTTCAACTAACTAAAAGGGCGATTTTGGACAAATAGCTTAACCTCTATAACCCCTAGTTGTCCCCAGACATAAAGAGGAGAGTAAACATAGTGACCTTTCTTTATATCTCTGAAATTGACAAAAGGTTTAGGTGGGGTTTTTTTTTTTGTTGTTTGTTTGTTTGTTTGTTTTTTGTCAAGGATAACCACTTTTGAAGAACGTTTAATCAAGAATTTTGGTTCCATTTTATCAGGCTATATTAATGAAATTGAAAAAGGAAACTCTGATTTATGTAGTTTGACAGTATTTCAAAACAAGTTGAAATGGAAAGTTTGAATAAGCAAATACAGGAAAGAAAGTGGCTCCCTAAATAAAGTTTTCATATAAAAAATTCCTCTGATGTACCTCTATTTGCACAAGACTGTTTTAAAAGTTCTGAGAATTAGTCACTGTCAACACAGACCAGTGGAGTTTAGGGTATCAAAAATACATGGAGTTATTAGGTGGTAGACTTGAAAATATCCATTGGTGCTTGTCATTAAGAAAAAAAGAAACAATAGATGAAGTGTTAAAATGGTGGAAATATAACAGGGAAACCTTGTGTTTTAAGAACCACAATACTGAAATAACTTCAAGGGATTGGCTTACACTCAAACAGGAAATTGACCAAATCAACATTTGGCTTGAGATAATGACGTGATAAAAGGAGCAGAGGGGAGAGCACAACTGTGCAGGAGAAGGAGGCAGTGGAAGTTCTAAGCTACAAGGCTGTTTCTGAAAGTGTTTTTAATTAAACCTCTCCATTCACTGTTCTTGAAACCTAAATACAATACTGAAACCTCGATACAATTCCTTTGGGAACAGGTATAATGAAAAGAAAAATAATAAAATAAAAAAGGACAAAAGGAAGGAAGGAATGGAGGGAAGGTGGGAGAGTAACAAATTAGACCAGCAAAAGCATGTCCATCTTTTCTAGAACAAATTCTATACTGTTTTTCCTTATTGATGGTCCTATTTCAGATAGTAAAAAGCAATTAAGAAAACAAACCTATTGTGGAAGCAGAGGTGGAAGGGAAAGTGGGCACAAAAACAGCTAAAAATGAATGCTGGCTGTATCCTAATCCCTGCCTCCCCAATCTCTCTGACTAGGATTGAAGCTTAGTTCAGATACAGAACCTGGTAATAGGAACTTGATATTAGGAGGCAAAGCCTGGTAGCAAGACCCACAACCAAACCATATGAAGCACTTAGCCAATGAAGTCAACCAACAAAAGTTGAAAAAGTAGATGAGGAGTTAAATCAACAGAGGCTTAGAGCCCAATATAGATTAAATAGGTAAGCACAGTCAGCGTGGGAATGAACTAATAAGGCTTTCAAAAGTTATACGAAGCACATGAAAGTGTTCTCTTTTTCTCTCTTCTCATCCCTCTCTCTTCCCATAATTATTTATTTCCTTATCCTTAATATGAAACAGAATTGACACAAATAGGAAACACAGCAGGGCTCTAAATGGCATAGGGTATTTTAGTTTGTATACTGGGAAGTCTTTGAGGTAATAAATAATAATAGTTAACATTTACAAATGTAAGTGTTTACAAAAGTAACAGAATACTTTCTATGTGTCTGACATTGTCTTAGCACTTTACAAAACAAAACAAAGCAAAAAAAAAAAATTTTGTAAGGTAAGTGCTGTTATCATCCCCGTTTTATAATGACATAGTTTAAGTAACTTACCAGATGTCATAGAACTTAAGAGGAGAGAGGCAGAGTAAGAATTAAAACCCAAGAAATCTGGTTCCAACTATGATTAACAACCATAGGCCAATGGAATAGCCTGAAAGGGATCCAGAGCTATAATGAAAACCACCTCCTAGAATGGAGATGATCCCTAAAAGAACAGACCCAAATACAGGTGTAAGGAGGAAGTTCAGTCTTGTGGGTGGAACATGGTGTCCAGAGGGTGTGGTGATATTTAACAGGTGGTGGTACAGTCCAGCAGTCAGATCCAAAGACGTACGGCCTGGGTTGGGGTGTTCCAACAGATCGAGCAAGAGCATTGGGAGGAAATTCAGATAAGCATTTGTCTGTAGGGCCCCTGGCAACCTTTTCAGGATGGCCTCTGTTCTAGAAGTAAAAATACTAGAAATGGCATCAAGATAGAAGACAGGAGTGGAACCCAGTTAACCTTATTGATGAGATTGAAGCCATCACCATGTTGGCGCCAAGGCTCAACCTCCCTTGGGCTGCTCATAACCCATGACTGAGTATAGTAGTGATACCAAGGCAGACCATGTCCTTGGGGGATATGGGAGTCTTTGACAGGCTGCTTTGGTTTGAAAAAACCTTGCCTAACTTTCTGTAGATGGCATAGTAAGCTTCTACGCAACACTTTTTCTTTCTCCACTATCAGTTGTGATCTGACAAGAGCCCCCACCCCCACTGCTTTCCTCCTCATTTCTTTTTATAGATGTTTCCCCTAATAAAATCCTTGCACCTTAATACAGTCTGGGCTTCTGCCTCTTGTAAGACCGAAACAAAGAAAAATATCTTACATTTGTATCATACTGTACAATTTACAAAGCACTTTTACATATTTCTGCTCATTTGACCTATCAAGAGTTTTGCAAGGTAGGCAGGGTAGGTACAATTATACCCATTTTTCATGTTTGGAAATTGAGGATCGGAGGGCTCCAGTGCTGTTGATTGGTGTGCAGCCTATAAAACGGCTCTTGACAATCCCTGCCTCCTGGTTCCCCTCCCCTTGTGAGTAGACTGGACTACTGACTGACTCCTAATGAACAGAATACGACACAACTAATGGATTGTCACTTTGCACCTTAGATTATAAAAGACCACAGCTTCCATCTCAAGTGCTCTGCCTTGCTTTCTTTTGAATCATTTGCCCTGATGGAAAATAGCCGCCATGTAGTCAAAGCAATCCCATGGGGATATTCATGTGGCAGGGGACCTACGCCTGCCAACCACCGTGTGAATTTGGAAGAAGATCCTCCCTCTTTACCCCCAGTCAAACCTATGGCTGGGACCACAGCTCAGATGAACAGCTTGACTGCAGCCGCATTGACAGACCTTTAGCCAGAGAAACCACCCCAGGCACACTTGGATTCTTGATCCACAGAAACTGTGACATAATAATTGTTTACTAAACATTTATTTTAAACATAAAACTTCTACACAGGAAAGTTTGGGGATCATTTTTAAGTGGCAGAAGAAAACTAATATAGTATCCAAAGTTCAACGTGAGTAAGCAGCAGAACACACCATTGAAACTTACCCCAAAGCTTTGTCTAGCTGTGTCGTACTCTTATCTCTACCCTACTTTGTGGTACTACCATTCTCCTTCCTTTCTCCCTTTCTCTCTTCCATCCTCCCTCCCTCCCTCCCTTCCTTCCTGCCTTCCTTCCTTCCTTTAAAGATTTTATTTATTTATTTGACAGAAAGAAGGAGCACAAGCAGGGGGAGCTGCAGGCAGAGGGAGAAGGGGAAGCAGGTTCCCTGCTAAGTGGAGAACCCAATGACATGGGGCTCCATCCCAGGACCCTGGGATCATGACCTTAGCTGAAGGCAGATGCTTAACCTACTGAGCCACCCAGGTACCCCTCCATTCTTTCAACAAACAAACTTGAATCACTAGTGTTTTTGTTTATCTTTTATTGTTTTGTTTTATGGTATGGCCTATTAAGCATTTTTGCTATGATAACCAACAACCCCCAAATTTCAGTGGCCTTCAACATCGAACATTTATTCTTGGTTCATGGGTCTGTCAGTTGGCTGTGACTCTGCTAGATAGACCCTTCCCAGGTCTGTTCATGTCTGTTCTATATATCCTCACATCCCAGTAAAGAACCAAAGCTACAGGGGCTGTCTTTGTCTAGAAATGCTGTTTTCATGGCAGAGACAGGAATACAAGAGGCCAAATTAAATCATCTAAATATGTTTCTAGTTTCTGATCAGAAGTATTATACATCATGTCCATTCACATTCCATTGGCCAAAGCCTTTCATTTAGCCAGACCAACAGTGTGATGGAACAGTGCATGCTGCCTGGAAGGGCATGAGAAGTTACAAGGCAAAGAACACGGATTTACATTACATGGGAGCTATAGGTGGGAAGAATAATACAATCTCCTACCTATGACAGTGGATGGTTATGAATTTAGGTTGTATCAATGGATGAAAAATTACTACCTAGAAATTTTAAAAATTAAAGCTTAAAGTGTAATAAATTAGTCCCTAAGAGTACATAATGAAAACACCAACATTCACTGAAACCTTTGAACAGAAGGATAAAAAGCACTAGAATGTCATTTGGAAAAGGAATTGGCAAAGTAGCCACATTCAAAATGAGTGACTATGGTTCAGTCATGATATCTTTTCAGTTATAACATTTAGAGTTGGAAAATTGAATTCTTTTCAGTACTACTCTCACTTAAGAGGTGTTTTCTACTCTGTTTTTTAAATGGGCATGAAATCCCATGGCGGAAACATGTGAGACCCCTTGCTTGATTCATGAAATGTTTACCATACCCTATCAAACCTGAATTGGGCAGGAACATTATCAGAATTTCTTAAAAGTTGTTAGCACTATCCCTTGAAGGAAAAAAGAAAAAGAAAAAAAAAAGTGATGCAAATCTTCTTCTTCTTTTTTTTTTTTTTTTAACAACCAAACGTTCCGGTAATGATTTTCCACTCTTTGCCTATCTTAATGCTTTAAATAGATTCTAGGTTAAAAATATCTGCTAAAATAAAATAAGAAATAGGCAGCTAGCAAATTAGGAAGTAGGCAAAGCTAATTAAAATAATTCTAAAGATTACTGAAGGCACAGCCCTACTAGACTTTTTTTTACAAGAAATGTCAATGTTTCAACCTTTTCTAGAGAGTGTTTTCAAAGCTGATTTTGAGATTAACTTTGAGGTCACTGTCACACATTCGAACAACAATATCACAGCAATGATATGTGTTAATGTCTAGCTGTCCTGCTTATGCTCTGAATAAAAAGTGACCTAATAAGTACAATGGCCTGAGAGGGACAAAGTGGGAGAAAGTAAGGGTTTGAGGAACAAGTGCAAAAATATTCTGCTACAGGGCGCCTGGATGGCTCAGTGGGTTAAAGCCTCTGCCTTCGGCTCGGGTCATGATCCCAGGGTTCTGGGATCGAGCCCTGCGTCAGGCTCTCTGCTCAGTCGGGAGTCTGCTTCCTCCTCTCTCTCTCTGCTTGCTTGTGATCTCTGTCAAATAAATAAATAAATAAAATCTTTAAGATATATATATATATTCTGCTACAAAGGGATAGCACTAGGAAGAAGACATACACAGAGTGAGTTCTGAGAGAGATGAACATTTCCAGGTTTTCATGAGCTTAATTTCCAACTTCAAAGTCAAAGTTTAAACCATCATTTTTCAGACCACCATTAATTAACTAATTAATTAATTAATGGTAAGAAGAATTGGGGAGTTCAGTTCTGTTAGCTCCTTACAGCCTCTAGTGCTTTCAGAGCTAGTTCATCTGGGTGCAAAAATACTTCTATGCAATCTACCTGTTTATGCCCAAAGGTATAAAATTGCAGTATGGTTTTTAAGTCAATTTAGCAATGTCCTAAAACAGTACATGAAAATATTATTCCTTGATTCTTTGTTAATCTGGGTTGGTCTTTTTTTTTTTTTTAATCTCTTCTCTGTGTCCTTCCCCAAGTTACTGAATTCCCTAATTTTCTTTATATTTTTATTTCCTCCCATGATTTTTACTTTTTTACATTCCTTCTCTCTCTTTCTCTAAATACACACACACACACAGTTTCTCACACTTAACTAGCCATAAAAACTGAAAAACATTTTTATTTGTTTTACTTATCAGTAAATTAGGCTCTTTTTAAAAAATATAAATTTGTAATGCATATTACTGAATTTTCTCTTTAAATATGTATTTTTTCTTATTTGTATACCTTATTTTTAATGTTATAAAGGGCCAGATCAGTAGATTTCAACATAAAAAAATGCCTCCTATGTTGAGCATTGGAATGTTGACACTAAGGACCTCTCATAGATGTCACTACAAGCAATACTTAAACACTGAACTTTTTATTAGATGAGCCCCATGTTAAATGAAATTAAATATGTCCTACTGAATATTCAAGTCCATAAAAAGCCACATAACTTGCTACGTTTAAAAAAAAAAAAACAAACTTGAAGGTTGCCTGGGTAGCTCAGTTGTTTAAGCATCTGACTCCATTTCTGCTCAGGTCATGATCTCAGGGTTTTGGGATCAAGCCCCATGTAGGGCTTTGCACTCAGCACAGAGTGCTTGTCCGTCTCTCTATGCCCCTCTCCCGCAACTCTCTCTCACTCTTTCTCAAATAAATAAATAAATAAATAAATAAAATCATTTTTTAAAAAATTAATGTTTGAATAACAATCTAGAACCATTTTTAAATAGGTAAGTCCATATCGTGTTTTTGGAATCTTTAATACATATATCTATATTACAGATACACAAACTGTAGGGGTTGGAGTACACAAACTCTAGGCCTTAATGTGTTTGTAAAACAAGATCACTAACTTAAATGCACTTCAAGTTCTATTAATTTATTTTATTTACATAGTTTCTGCAATTCATCAAACCATCTTTAGCAAGTCACATGAACTTCAATTACTTCCGCAAGCTTTGTCATAGGAAGAATTATAAGAAAACCTCAGATCAATGGTATACATTTTTTTAAGATTTTATCTATTTATTTGACACAGAGGTATCACAAGTAGGTAGAAAGGCAGGCAGAGGGGGAGGGGGGAAGCAGGCTGCCTGCTGAGCAGAGAGCCCAATGTGGGGCTCTATCCCAGGACCCTGAGATCACGACTTGAGCTGAAGGCAGAGGCCCCAAGGCGGAGGCCCCAACCCATTGAGCCACCCAGGTGCCCCAAAATGGTATACCTTTTTAAAAGATATCTAAAATATATTGAGAAATTATATTCTGATATTTATGGTTATGATTTCATTAATTAATATCTTGTTCTACTTGAAGATACAAAAATTGTAATTCACCCAGTTCTATTAAACACATTTAAAATACAAATAAATGTAAATAATGTAGTGCTATATACTTTGTGAGTTACAAGACCCACATGATATCATGTTTACCCTTCATACTTGTGTACTCTTTTTTTTTTTTTAATGGAAAATCTAACTCATCCATGTTTGGATACTAATATTACATACATAGATTTTTATAAATATATGAACTTATTTTTAATCAATAAGTAATAACAACTACACAGTCCCCAAGAAATTCCATTAAAATCTGACATAATAGGAAAATTTCACTCACATTCTACAGTGAATCAGAACACTTAGAGCTCTTTCCATTCTCTTGACAGTGTTTCCTGTTGTTGGCCAGATGCATAGCCACAAGCAGAAGTTACCAATGAGAAAAGTCATTGTTGAAAAGAGCTAGTAGGTAAGTCATTCTCCTGCAATGTCTAGACACAAATTCAGAATTAGAGGGATTCTGAGGCATGGAATCTCAGGCTATCCATTAGAACTATGTTTCCAAATATTTATTATGCATCTATTCACTGCTGATTACAAGAAACATTACTTCAATGTTTATTTTTTTTTTTTAAAGATTTTTTATTAATTTATTTGACAGAGAGAAAGATCACAAGTAGGCGGAGAGTCAGGCAGAGAGAGAGGAGGAAGCAGGCTCCCGCTGAGCAGAGAGCCCAATGCGGGGCTCGATCCCAGGACCCTGAGATCATGACCTGAGCCGAAGGCAGCGGCTTAATCCACTGAGCCACCCAGGCGCCCCTACTTCAATGTTTAAATGAAAGCAATAAAAATCAGTGACCATGAACCTTATAATTTATTTCTATGTACAGTGCCACCAGCAGCCCTTGAAATTTGGTTCCAGTTTTAGTCAAGGCCCTGTCCTCAATGCCTAACTGAAGCAACTGAAGTCCAAATTAAATCATATTGACGGTCCCTATGCAACTTGGCAAATCTAATAGAGCCTCCTGGCGTGCTGTGTAGACATGAGACAAAACCAGCATTCACATTCAACCTGACGTTTGGGTTGCCTATTAAAAGAAGGGCGATAGAGAATAAAGCTATATTTTAGGCCCAGATAGTGATACTGAATTAATATTACCCACTGTACAGAATTTTCTTTTCTTGTAATATAATTTATTTTCACCAATAGCTGTTAAATAGTGGGTGACAACCAAAATGAGGGCTACTGCTAAAAGGAACCAATCTTATTGGTGGATGATTGTGTTTATCATATGACTTAAAGTTGTAAGCGGAGGCCCTTGCTCTCAAAATTCAGTTTCCACTATTGTCTGAAATCTATCAGTAATAATTCCTTCCACTGGAGTACAGAATACTTTTTCATGGGGCTGTTTTTCAGTGGAGATAATTTAGGGAGTGATGGCCAAATTAAATACCCCAGATCTTGGAAAAAATGAATTTATCAGGTATTGTATTCATTCATCAATATTTTTCATGCTTTCACTTATCTCATTGATTCCTACAACTGAAATTTAGGGAGTAACTTCTTCATGCCAAGCACTCCTCTAGGTGATGAAAATCTTGAGTCGCCCTTGAGTAGCTCAGCCCCAGTTGGCGGAGCTGGTGAGAGGACCCAAAGGCAGGAAAGAGGCACAGAAAAAGAAAAAGAGATTCGCCAAATCTGACTCTGCTACTTCATAGTTTTGCCTAAAGCTGGCGCTGGTCATGCCCACAGGTGTCCAACCCCAACCACAACTGATGAAGTGTGCAAAAGCTGCCTTGAAAAAGGGAAGTTGACTTCAGAAATACAGGATTCCCTAGAGTCTATGATTTCATTGGTTAAGAATAAGTTTTCCTTAGCATTTAAAAAATGTTATATGCTAAATGCTTTAGTGGCAGGATCCAATTACTCTCCCAAAGAAACTGCTCAACATATTAAGATGCATATGTTCTGCAGATCTAAAATTGAAAACTTTAGCTTCCCGATCAAGCCAACTCCCCTATTTTTATAAATGGTAATAGACATAAGAAACCACAAAGTCACCTTTGACTATACATTCCAATCTTCCTTCTCAACTCCCATTTTGTATTTTTGGCCATATTCTTTTCATTCTTTGACAATCCCTTCCTTTTTCCCTATGTTCCATCTCAGTCTCAGCTAAAGTGTCAACAACTGAATGGATCTCTCTGCCTTCAGTCTTTCCTTCCCTTGTATCTATACTGAAAACTGTCATTATGACACTGTTTTGATCATATCGTTCCTGCCTTTGATGCAGTGTAAAGTCTTCTAAAATTTAGCCTCGGGCCCTTGTTGTACCTCAATTACAATTTGTGCTACAGCAGACCTCTAACCCTGCTAAGCTTCAGATTAAATCTAAACTCTTTAGCTTCATATTAAATTTGTCCTCAAACATCCTATGTGTAACCACACATCTTAAGGCTTCTATTTCAGTGGAAAGGTTTACTCACCATTCCTTAACCTTCTACATTTTTCCACTTCCATATATTTACTCATAATAGTTTATCCACACACAGAGAGACAGAGAGAGAGAAAGAGAGAGAACTATAGATTTGAGTTTTGTGCTGCTTCTGACCATTCTTAGAACTCGTAGGAGTATGATTTTCAACTGTAAAATGAAGTTGTTTAATACACAATTCCCAATCTTACAGAGTTTTATGAGAATCAAGGGAACTAATATTGATTTTTATTTATTTTTTTATGATTTATTTTTTATTTTTTTATAAACATATAATGTATTATTAGCCCTAGGGGTACAGGTCTGTGAATCACCAGGTTTACACACTTCACAGCACTCACCATAGCACACACCCTCCCCAATGTCCATAACCCCACCACCCTCTCCCCCCACCGCAGCAACCCTCAGTTTGTTTTGTGAGATTAAGAGTCTTTTATAGTTTATCTCCCTCCCGATCCCATCTTGTTTCACTTATTCTTTTCCTACCCCCAAACCCCCCACATTGCATCTCCACTTCCTCATATCAGGGAGATCATATGATAATTGTCTTTCTCCAGTTGACTTATTTCGCTAAGCATAGTACCCTCTAGTTCCATCCATATCGTTGCAAATGGCAGGATTTCATTTCTTTTGATGGCTGCATAGTATTCCATTGTGTATATATACCACATCTTCTTTATCCATTCATCTGTTGATGGACATCTAGGTTCTTTCCATAGTTTGGCTATTGTGGACATTGCTGCTATAAACATTCGGGTGCATGTGCCCCTTCGGACCACTACGTTTGTATCTTTATGGTAAATACCCAGTAGAGCAATTGCTGGGTTGTAGGGTAGCTCTATTTTTAACTTTTTGAGGAACCTCCATGCTGTTGTCCAGAGTGGTTGCACCAGCTTGCATTCCCACCAACAGTGTAGGAGGGGAAAGTAATATTTATTGACTCCTTGTTATGTACCAAACACTTTGCTAGGTTTTTTTTTTCTTAAACATTTTATTTATTTGAGAGAGGGCATGTGCAAGAGAGAGCACAAGCAGGGGGAGCAGCAGAGGGAGAGGGAGAAGAAGGCTCTCTGCTGAGCAGGGATTCCTATGCGGGCTTGATTCCAGGACCCCGGGATCATGACCTGAACTAAAGGCCGATGCTTAACTGACTGAGCCAACCAGGCACTCCCTTTGCTAGTTTTTTTTTTTTTTTTTTAATATCTTATTTATTTATTTGATAGAGAGAGATCACAAGTAGGCAGAAAGGGAGGCAGAGAGAAGGGGGGAAAGCAGACTTCCTGCTAAGGAGAGAGCCTGATGCAGGGCTCGATCCCAGGACCCTGAGATCATGACCTGAGCCAAAGGCAGAAGCTTAACCCACTGAGCCACCTAGGAGCCCCTGCTAATTTTAGTAAGGTAATGTTGTTATCTTTTTTTTTTTTTTAGATTTATTTATTTATTTTGGAGAGAGAGAACATTGGTGGGGAGGGGCAGAGGGAGAGGGAGACAAGCAGACTCCCTGCTCAATGCTGAGCTGGAAGCAGGCCTGTATCCCAGGACCTGGAGATTATGACCCGAGCCAAAAGCAAGAGATGGACACTCAACTGACTGAGCCACACAGGTACCCCAAGGTAACAGGTTATCTTACTAAAATTTTCCAAGAATTATGTGATATAGGTAAGTCTTATTTTTACTTTGTAGATAAGGAAAATGAAGCAATGATTTGTATATAAATACTTTGAAAGCTGAGAAACAACTATAAAAATGTGGGTTTTAAAAAAAAAATCTACTTGTGACCTGCTATTAAATGTTCTATTTTATGAAATTTTAGTATTTCCTCCAACTACATTTTAAGTTATTTAAAAGCAAAAATGACTTTATGTATTTCTTTATAATCTCTCATGATAGTTGCTAGAGTTAGTAATTGCTTTGTAAATATTTTCAGATTTATTTTGATATATAGCTTATGGTGATAGTTGATGGAGGACTTTACCTTTCCATCAGAGGAGCTTACAGTCTTCTTTTCTCTATTTTTGCCTATTTGGCAGCCACATCCATGGTAATAAAGGGGCTATGGAGGGGTTACCAAGGATAAAAGATAAACCTCACTTATGTGGGCTGCCTCAGGGTGGATATATATAAGTAGAAATAAAATTTGTCTTGTTTGCAAATATTTCAAAATACATTTAAAGAAGCAATCAAATATGACCTAGTAAAGGGGACATTATTAAGAGTAATTCAAAGCCATTTGCTACATGTTTTTAAAAGATCTATTAGGGATATGGTAACTGAGGATAACTTCACTTTACTAGTGATAAATGTAACGAACAATAAATTCAGAGACACTGGCTTTGAAACCTGGCTTTGATTATTTAAATAGACAAAGTAAAACTAGTTTATACTTGAGTAGGTGTATGTTTATTCTGTTTACCTGATGTTAAAATCAACTATCAAAGCAGATTATGACCTTAAGTCTTTGTATTTGAGCAGAACTTAATGGACCATTTGCTAATACCTCAATTCCAGAATAAACCAGCCCCAAATCTGTGTGTGTCTGGTATATATGTCATATATTATGCTACTCAACTTTAAAGAAAAATGAGTCTTTTAGTGGAACATTTTAAATGAGGGGTGCTGGCTGGCTCAGTTGCTGGAGCATGTGGCTCTTGATCTCAGGGTCGTGAGTTCCAGCCCCATGTTGGGCGTAGAGCTTACATAAAAATAAATAAATATTTTTAAAAAGAAAAATTTAAATAGTAAGTTCCATACAACTTTCTATATAAACAAAGATGCTGGAGTCAAAAGGCTGGCTCATTCAACTGAACAGAAAAAATGTACTTTAGGTAAACCTGTGATTAAAACTTCCAGGTTAAAAAAATAAGGTGAATTTCATTTATGCTATTTTTTTCTTTTTTCTGACTAGAAAAAAACATGTTTTACGGTGCTTTATTCATTAGAAGTGGACATTTTAAGATGGCACCTCTAAACCTATTCTTCTCAATATGAAACAGAATGCCTGTCGTGATCTGCATGTCCTTTATTGCACTGTTTTAGATTCCAAATACCGTTATACATCTTAATATAAGAAATATGGGTGACATAGCACCTTTTCCAAGACAATATGCTTGAAATGAAGTTATGAGTAGGGAAATTAATCCATCAACCTATTAGATGATGACGGTTTAAGAAAGCCCAGTCCTTTTTCCACCCATCAAGGCTATTTGTTTTGCCATCATCCACTAGAGGGGGTAATGTTCTTCCATCCTAAAAGAACATGGAATTATCCCAACAAGATTTAAATGCACACAGTGACCTTATTTCTTTTGAAACCAGGTTAATTAAATAATATAATGTAATGGATGCCAAAAATATCAATGAAAGTTGCTTCAAAAACATTTTGACACAAGGTTCAGAAATAGTTATTGTTCTTGTCCATTCTAACATTTTGCAAAAACTGTAGTTGTAAAGAGGGGTGAATTTGTTTTAGTTGAGAGGAAAATTTACATAATGTAATACTTTCTATGACCATTCCAAAAAGTGCTATATGTACTTCTACTGTGTACTTTTTCATGTGATTCATTTCAATTAGAGTTGACCATTGGATTGTTTATCTGGTTTAGCAAGGAGGCAAATCATCTATCTTTTAAGGGTATATTTAAGAAATAATGGGGAAATTAAATAGATTTATAGAAGTTTATACTAAATATCATAAGTACATGAATTAGGCATGGTGTAACATGATTGAATTGTGATACAGGGTTTAGAATACTTGAAGATCAATAACATATACTGGTTTGTTTTTACATATAAAATTGTCACTGTTTATCATGATAATAATTTTCTTTTAATAAATTCCAAGTCAATAAGACAAAAATGTTTTTTTTCTTCAAACCTTCTGAAAAATAGTTAGAATTGCAGAATAGCCAATCATATTTGGTTGTTAAAAGGTAATCAAAATAATTGGTTAGAAATAACCAGTTGCCAAACTGATGAGATGTCATAATTATAATTAACTGTGCTATTAGGTCAGTTGTTTAGTTATTTCTAAGAATAAGAAAAAGCCTAATCAAAATGCAGAATAATTAGTGCAGTTGAAAAGAAGAGATATAATTTGTGAAAAGCAAGTATATTACATCAACCGTATTTTTCGTAATTCTAATCATTTTCTCAAATAAAATATATTTCTAGTTCCTGGAGATTATTCCCCTGGAATAATAGCTGCTGTAGTGGTTTCAAATGGTGGCTGAATACCAGACTCACCATACAACTTCTGAAAATATTCATTCCCAGAGCCCCGCTGCAGGAATGCTGATTCAGCAGGTCTGGGGTGGGATCCCAGCATGGGGACTTTCAAAAAAAAAATCTCCATATTCTGATCTGCAGGCCTGGTTGAGCATCACTGCGCTGCACAAGGAGTTAATCATACCTGACTAGGTTTTTCTCCTTTCTTTCTGACCCCTAGAAGTATAGTATTAAAAAGTCTTTAGAGGCAAAAGAAGAAAATCATAGTGAATTATTAGACTTTTTGCAGGAGAATCTCCTATTGTTTGAATGAGAGTTAAGGCCTCCAAGTACCTATGTGTGATAGTAAATTCCACATTATAGTGCAAATAAACATGCTTTTGAAGTCCTGTATTGTTTCTTAGTAATTTGTGCTGCCTGGAGATCTTCCAAATACAGCTAACAAAAGCTTGTAGAAAGGACTTAGAGCATCATGGAAAAATTTTTGCTATAGACAAGAACAAATATTTACAAACAATAATTCCAAATAGACCCAAACCCTATAAATAATGACTGTGTTCTTATAAATATATTACCATAAAAATACAGTTAATTTTAAAAGAAAGCAATATATTTATCTACTGTATACATTACAACAAATTATAGTAAGGTCACATCTCAAATAGAAATTTTTATAATAACTGGGAAGTTAAATTATATGCATCTAAAAAGAATTTGGCCTGTTTCATGATGCAGTATGTGCCACCTATAATTTATTTTACTATAAATAGGGTTTTCTCTGTATAATAGAGATAGCTTTTATTAATTTACAGTACATGACTTTAATCAATATAAGAACAAACTTACTGTAAAAGAGGAAAAGACTGAATTTTTTTCTCTTAGAGAGTCCCTTCCACCTCATTTTTTAGGACTTGCTGAAAAGGCACTGGAGTTACAAATACCAAAGGGGCGTAGCTCACAGGCCAGTGGAAGAAAGCTCACAGGCCAATATAGAAGGAATTAACATGTGTCCAAACAGCTGCAATGTAGAAGCACTCCTTTCAGCTTCACTGAAACTGAAAACCAAATTGAACTGTCTATGTACATACTTTCTCCCCCACCCCCAAATCTGGCAGCCCTAGTTGTGGTGTATTTTTTATAGCTTTGTCAACATTTTCAACGTACTATCAATTTCTGACCTTTCATCTGAGAATAAACTCACTTATTTTGTTGTTTGGAAGTTGGTTCTCCCCTGAACAAGTGAACTGCATAAAATAAGAAGAATGAAAGAAAAAAGATATTTTTGAACCAAAATCCAGTGACTGCGTCAGAGTGGATGAACATGAGAGCCCACAGATGATATAAAAGAAAAGGTGTGATACAGATTGAAGGAGAAAGTAATCTGAAGATACAGATAGGAGGAAGAGATGGGAAATAAGAAAGTTAAAAACAGGAAGGGACAGGAGAGGTCAATTTATTATTATTATTTTTTTAATGCACAGAAGAGGAATAAAAGAATGAAAAGAGATAAAATGTTGAGAATAAAAAGTTGATGGAAAGGAATAGAAGAAAAGCAGGAGATGAAGAAATAGAATAAGGATTGAGAAGGTCTGTGGAATCATAGAAGCCTTCCTCCTCCCTTCTCCCTAGGTTCACAAGTGGGATCTGGTGCTACTATCACCAGTCATCCTGGGGGCACAGAGAGAAGGTTTCATATTGCCCTTCTCAGCTAGCCAAGGTTGAGAAGCCAACCACCAGTTCCAGGGAACAGTTCCAGGGAAAGGCAAGGCAAGTGGAGTGAGAGAAGTAGACAGGCTTCACAGGGTAGAGAAAGGGCACACAGGATTGGAAAACAGCCTCATTATTGGTTAGTTGGATGGTGTGGCAAAGGTAAGTTCTGTGGAAAGAATATGGGCTAAGAATAAAAGTCTCTTAAACGTCAATTAATATTCTATCCAATGGGTTATTTTCCACCCTGACAAAGAAGGAAACTTTGCAATGTGCAACAACGTGGATGAACATTGAGGACGTTATGCTAAGTGAAAGAAGCCTGTCACAGAAAAACAAATATTGCATGATTTTACTCATATGATGTATATAAAATAGTCAAATTCATAAAATCAAAGAATGGAATAACCACTGCCAGAGGCTAAGGAAGGGAGTTACTAATAACAGGCACAAGGTTTCAGTTAAGCAAGGTGAGTCAGTTGTAGAAATCTGCCGAACAACATAGTAGAGTCAGTCATACCTTATGTGCACTTAAATATTGTTCAGAGAGTAGATCTCTTAAGAAAATAAAATTAAAATATTGTATACCATGAAATTGTAGGCTGTGAGGAAAAATGTAAAACTGGTGATGATTGGTATTTATATGATAGTTTTTCTGAATTCTTCCAGACAGCTTTTGTCTTCCCAAAGATCTCAGTAAGAATGTAGAATAATGAGTGTCATCTCACTGGCTTTTTGTAGACTCCAAGATTTATCTTCCCTTCCAATAGGAAGTGTTGAGACATTAACCAACCATGAAACAGACATAGGTGAGTAACACTTTTAATTCATCTACTTCAAAATCCCATGACATTAACCCAGAATCCTAGATAACCACTTGATGGGCAATTCAAAAACCAAGGACTTGCTTCCCCAACTAGTTCTCTGCCTAGTTCAGTGGCTCCCTGGTCACACCACACTGATAAATGGGATGAAATTTTGGAAAGCTAGAATACAATAAAAATAAATTTTCCTTTAACTGTGATTATTAACATAATAATACATGTGTGGGAGGGACAGAGTGGTGGGTTCACAGAAAAGTCCTATTGTTTTGTTTCCAAGACTAAAGAAGAACAAAGAAAATCTGCCCCAATAGCCCAAGTTTATTTTCAGTTCAACTTCAAAGAAGGAAAACCTGCTTTTCTAGGGAACTGCAGGAGGGCTGCTCTACTGTCCTGCCTTGAAAACCTGTCTCCCACATAAATCAGCTGTGTTGACATAGAGCATTTCCCTGTAAGAAAACCACAATTTCTTTCTCTATTTCCTGCTTATCTTTCATGCATGGCACTAATCAAACCTAGATAGGATGAAAAAGTATAGGCTATATATCTTTGTATTTTTATACATTATTCATTGTATGTTCAAAAAATAAGATTGAAGGAGGTGTTAATCTAGAGTCTGGTCTCTAGAAGCAAGCCAAAGGGCTCTATCTTGTCCAGTCCATCTTTTTCTTTTGTCAGAGACTTAGATGAAAACATAAAGGAATGTTTGTCAAATTTGCTTTTGATGAGAATTTTCAGAGTTAAGAAAATTCCATTTATGGTGGTATTAAGGTCTGCAAAGACAAAAACTCCAAGATGTGCCAGGAAGGGGCAAATCTAACATGAAACTTAATATGGGCAAATTTGAAACTCAAGACTTGAGTTTCTTTCTTGTTTCTGTCTGTCTCTTCCCCGCACCCCCCCCCCCACGCATTCCTATACGCTGGCTTATTGGCACTTACATGACAAAGATTCGTGGATTTGATCTCAATAAAAGCTGGCAGTAGGATATGACTGCTGAGAAAGCTAATGTACTATTGAGTGTGGTAATAGACTTAGAATGGTTTGAATGAGGGAAGTGATTGTCTTGCTCTGGGAGCTGACTGAAACAATCCTGGTGTGTTGCATTCAGCTCAGAGAAACTGGGAAACACAGACAAATTAGACTATATTCAGAGAGGAATAGTCCTTGGATAAGAAAACTTGAAACAGATTTCTGTGAGTTTCATCTGAAGGTGCTGAGAATATTAACCTAGAGAAGAGAAGGTTCTTGGGCAAAGGTAGTTAGCTTCAAATTATTCATCAGATATCCGAAAGGGTATGGTGCAGAAAAGAAATCAGACATGTTCTCATGAATGGCAGTGTTAGAGCTAGTAAGTTGATGTTATGAGGAAGAGAGAAATATTTGCTGTCTGAACCTAAAGTGGTTGTTTTAGAGAAGTCTCCAGTTGGGGAATTCAAGGATAGGCTGGAAAACCACTGGGTTGGATGCTAAAGAATTCAACGTCAGAAACATAAATGTATCAGATAATATTTAAGGCCTGGGAAACAGTATAATATAGCCAGTATAGTTACATTCTCTGAAAAAGAACTCAGATCCAACATTTGGAGTCTATTTGATACTGACAAAATATAAAACTTTTTTCCCTAATCTCGTCACCTGTAAAATAAAAATAATAGAAATTAAATCAGGATTACTGGGAAGATTAAATAAGAAATACATATACAGTGATTAGTACAGAATAATTATTTAATAAACAATGTTTTGTTTTATTTTAAGATTTAAGTCTGTTCCAGCTCTGGTGGTTGGGAATCATTTGTAACAAAATTTCTTTGACTTAGACAATCTTCGCATCATGTCCTCTTTCAATATTCTCTACTGCTACTATGCTTGGTTATCTATTCATCCATCCATCCATCCATCCATCCATCCATCTATGACTTATCAGCTGTGGTCATCTGTCTCTCCCACTTACATTATACAGAAGCTATGAAGAAGCCCAAGGACTCATTCACACTCTGCTGGCTGACGTTATAGTATAGTTATAACCTATTTAGTACTTAAAAAGTTTTTATTTCTTGTAAGTATTAGTGTTACCTTGGGAAAATGCAGGAGCATCCCATATGTCTTGATATCAACCTTGTGACATACTCCTCACATGTAATTTCACACCATTAATTAACATAGAGTTTTAAAAAATCATTGCCTCTGATGTGGTCTGTTAAAACATAAAGAGAACTACATGGAGGAGCTAGAACTCTCAAAAGGTGATTACAGGCAGTAGGAAGATGTTTCTTCATAAGACAACAGAGAGATGATGTACTCAGGCTAGTGGGCAAGGAAGGAGTACAAAGAGTTTGGGTCACAGGGCATCCTAGCATTCAAGAAAAAATATTTATGTGTATATATGTATATGTATTTAGATGTAGATAATTGTGTGTGTGTGTGTGTGTGTGTGTGTGTGCCCTGGTTGGGGGAGTTTTGCACTTGGTTTAACTATTGGAGTACTAAAATTCTCAATAATTTTTGAACATAGAGCACATATTTTCCTTTTGTACAGGGTCCCACCAATTAGTTACATGTGTGTTTGTGTAATCTTAGAAGCAAAGGGATCTTGCCATTTGTCTAATTTTAACATTTCTTCCCACCCCCATTCTTTATACTTCATATTTTCTATAATATGGATATCTCATTATTGGTTTTGCTTTCATTTTTCGTTTTAAAAATAATACCAGTTGTGGATATTTGGTATACATATTTTTAGTTATTTTGTAATCAATATAGATGAATATATATTTGTTTATTTATTATTTTTATATATGTGAGATCATGCAATAAATATTCACTCTTGAAAACTTACATTAGAGATCTTTAGATTTATGCACATATTGGCTCTCATTGTTTTTGAAGATTACTAGTAGTAGCTTCGCAGGCCATCCCTTGGTTCTTGCAGTACCAAACCAGAAGAATTGGATTATTTATCTGGACCAGAAAAGCTGGATTATTTTAATGCAATAGGTACTCTCCTGTTATTTCTGCATATTTGGGACTTCAGCTGTCCTATGTTTATCCTCTTCCTTCTGGTTTTTGAAGATTATTCTTAATAGAAAGATGGAAACAATGTAGAATGATGTCATTCTCTCTTCACATTCTTATTTGTCAGAATTACATTAATTATCTTGCAAGAGACCTAATAATTCTTTCTTTTAATTTTTCTTCCCAGTAGCTAAAAATATTTGGTTGCTTAACAATTTCTTTTCTTTCCCAATAATCTCAGCTTATTCTAGGCTTTCAATTTTACTGATACTATTTTAACAAATTTGCGTCATTCTTTCATATTATTCTTTCTTTTTAAAAAGATTTTATTTATTTATTTGGCAGAGAGAGAAATCACAAGTAGGCAGAGAGGCAGGCAGAGAGAGAGAAGGAAACGGGCTCCCTGCTGAGCAGAGAGCCGGATGCAGGACCCAATCCCAGGACCCTAAGATCATGACCTGAGCCGAAGGCAGAGGCTTTAACCCACTGAGCCACCTGGGTGCCTCCATATTATTCTTCTTTAAAAGTTTTATTTAAATTTGAGACAGTTAACATAAATGTAATACTAGTTTCAGGTGTACAATATAGTGATTCAACACTTTGATACAATACCTGGTGCTCTTCAGAAGTGCACTATACTCCTTACTCACTATCACCTATCTTGCCCATCTCCCCACCCAACCCCCCTCTGGTAACCATCAGTCTTTTGTATTATTCTTGTCTCACTTCTTTTGTAATCTATGCTTATCTGCTTCAAATCTGAGCTCATATAGTTCCCTGGGTTACATTATATTCTTCCCCTGCTTTATCCTCATTAAAATGATTAAGGTAATACTAATTAAGGCAATGCTGTAGAGAATTCTTCTATCCAACCCACACCCATACATCTTATTTGTTAGAATCGCTGATAATTGATCATAAGCATATGTTCTTTGATCTTTTAAAAAATCATGTTTTAATTCGTACTCACATACCCCAAATAAGCATAAATTAGGTTTTGAGGAGGTATTTGTAGAATAGGCATGTATAAAAGAACTACATGTGCCTAACTCAGAGCAGATTCTAGGTAGTCTGGCATTAGTACTAGTGTTAGCAGAATTAATGAATACATATATACATGAATTTAAGACCAGAACCATACAATATTTGGTCCTTTAGGTAGATATATAATTAGGTAAACTTTTTAGTTGTTATTGTAGACTTGCTTTCTTATATGGTTCCTTTCTTACATTTCAACTTTGATCAACCTGTAGAGTAAAATACTAAATTAAATGTGAAATTCTTACACTTTTAAAAAGAACATAATTCTTTTTATAGATTGTTAGATACAATTTCCTGACATTTTATTGAGGATTTTTGTGTCTGTTCAATGGAGATATTGGTCTGGTTACTTGTAATATCTTTTTTTTAAAAAGATTTTATTTATTTATTTGACAGAGAGAAAGAGCTCACCAGTAGGCAGAGTGAGGGGGAAGCAGGCTCCTGCTGAGCAGAGAGCCTGATGCGGGGGCTCAGTGTAGGGTTCGATGCCAGGACCCTGAGATCATGACCTGAGTTGAAGGCAGAGGCTTAACCATTGAGACACCCAGGCACCCCTTAATAGCTTTATCTGGTTTTAGAATTAAGGTAATGTTGGTCTTATAGGATGAGTTGGGAAGTGTTTACTCTGCTTTTCTTTTCTGGAGATTGTAGAGATTTTGGTCTGTCTTCTTCCTTCAATGGTTAGTAGAAGTTGCCAATTAAACCATCAAGCCTTGTGCTTTCTTTTTTGGAAGGTCAACCATTGATTAGCTTCTTGAGTAGATCAGGTATTCCATGCTTCTTATGTGTGTTTTGGCAGTTTGTTGTCTTTCATGGAATTTGTTCATACCCAAAATAAGGTATCACTCATGTTATCTGATTTATATGTATATATTTGCTAATGGTATTTCTTTATTATCTTTTTATTGTTCATGAGATCAGTAGTGATGATCCTTCTTTCTTTTCTCATACTGATCATTTGTATCCCTTCTTCATTATTCTTGTTAGCCAGGAGAGATGTTTATCAATATTAATAATCTTTTCAAAGAATCAGTCTTTGTTTTTTTTGCTTTTCTCTATTGTTTTCTGTTTTCAATTTCATTTGTTTCTGCACTAATCTTTATTTTTTTTCCCCCTGCTTGCTTTAGACTTAATTTTCTCTTCTCTAACTTCCTGAGGTAAACTAAAGTATTAATTTTTAGATTTTTCTTTTATAATATATGCATTAAGTACTGTGAATTTCGCTCTAAGTAGAACTTTTGCAACATCCCACAAATTTTAGCAACTTTTTAAATTTTTTTTTAACCGGAGTAGAGTTGACACATAATGTTATATTAGTTGCAGGTATACAACATAGTGATTCAACAACTCTTAGTTAGGCTTTGCTCACCACAAGTGAAGCTACCATTTGTTACCATACAATTATATTACAGTACCTTGACTATATTCCATTTTGTATCTTTCAGCCCCATGACTTATTTATTTCATAACTGGAAGCCTGTATCTCCCAAACTCCTTCACTCATTTTGCTCATTTACCCATTCCCATCCCCTCTGACAGCTATTAGTTTGTTCTCTGTATTTATGGGTCTGTTTCTGCTTTTTTGTTTTTTGCTTGTTTATTCATTTGTTTTGTTTTTTAGATTTCACATGTAAGTGAAATCTCATTATATTTGTCTTTCTCTGATTTGTTTCACTGAGCATAATATCCACTAAGTCCGGGGCACCTGGGTGGCTCAGTGGGTTAAGGCCTCTGCCTTCGGCTCAGGTCATGATCTCAGGGTTCTGGGATCGAGCCCCGCATCAGGCTCTCTGCTCAGTGGGGAGCCTGCTTCCTCCTCTCTCTCTGCCTGCCTCTCTGCCTACTTGTGATCTCTCTCTGACAAATAAATAAAATCTTAAAAAAAAAAAAATCCACTAAGTCCATCCATGTTGTTGTAAATGGCAAGATTGCATTCTTTTTCATGAATGAGGAAATATTTTTTGTATATATCTACCATGTCTTCTTCTTTCATCTGTCAGTAGATACTTGGGTTGTTTCTGTGTATTAGCTATTGTAAATAATGCTGTAATAAATAATTTTAATAAATTTTTGTTTTAGTTTAAATTTAAGTTTAAATTTTGTTTTAGTTTAAATTTTCATTTAGTTTAAAATATTTTTAAATTTTCCTTGAAGCTTCTTTGACTTATGGGTTATCTACAAGTGTCTTATTTAACATTTATATTTCCAAATATTTGGGGATTTTCCAGCTATCTTTCCTCTTTCTGATTTCTACTATAATTAAACTGTTGTCTGAGGATGTACTTTATATAAATTTCATATTTTTAAATTCGTTCAGATGTGTTTTATAGTCAAAATGTGATCTATCTTGGTGAATGCTTCCTAGGATTTTAAAAATTAATTTTAAAGATGAGGCAATGAATTCCTCAGTTTTTATTTGTCTCAGAAAGTATTTATGTCTCTTTCTTAGGCTTGAGAAGAATGTATATTCTGCTGGATTGTTGGATGGAATATTTTATAAGTGGCAGTTAGATTAATTTGATTGATAATGCTATTCAGGTCATCTATATCCTTGCCAATTTTCTGCCTGCTAGAATAATCAATGACAGAGGGAAGGTGACGTTTGCAACTATAATAGTGGATTTGTCTAATTCTTCCTTTAGTTGTAACAGTTTTTGCCTCATGTATTTTGATATTCTGTTGTTAAGTGCTTACATGTTTAGGATGATTATGTTTTCTTTGAAAATTGACCCCTTTATCATTATATAGTGCCCTTCTTTATTCCTGAACATCTTGCTTGTTCTGGAGTTGGCTCGGTCTGAAATTAATGTAGCTACTCTAGTTTTCTTTCATTCGTTCTTTTTTTTTTTTCTCTAAGATTTATTTACTTATTTTAGAGAGACAGCATGAGCAGGGGGAGGGGCAGAGGGAGAGAGAGAGAGAGAGAGAGAAGCAGACTTCTCACTGAGTACAGGGCCCAGCGTGGGGCTTGATCCCTTGACATCCAGATCATGATTTGAGCCCAAATCAAGAGTTGGATGCCTAACCAACTGAGACATCCCAGCACACCTCCAGTTTTCTTTTGACTAATTTTAGCATTGTATGTCTTTCTCCATTCCTTTACTCTTAATCTGAATCTTTATATTTAAATTGGTTTTCTTGTAGATAATATGCAGTTTCATATATCTATCTATATCTATATCTATATATATATTCAATTGATGTATTTAGACCATTCCCATTTAATAAATTATTGATGAGATTGGATTAATTTCTATATCTGTAACTTATTTCTTTGTTGCATTTGTCCTTGTTTCTTTTCCCCCTTTTTTTCCTGAATTCTTTAGTTTAATCAAGCATTATATGTGATTCCATTTTATCTTCTCTATCAATTACACTGTTTTTAAAATTTTTTTATTAACATATAATGTATTATTAGCCCCAGGGGTACAGGTTTGTGAATCGCCAGATTTATACACTTCACAGCACTTACCATAGCACATACTTTCCATTTTTAAAAATTTTTAATGGTTTTCTCTAGGCCTTAAGATGTGTGTTAAACTGGGGTGCCTGGATGGCTCTGTGGGTTAATCCTCTGCCTTTGGCTCAGGTCATGGTCTCAGGGTCCTGGGATCAGGCCCCACATTGTGCTCTCTGCTCATCGAGGAGTCTGCTTCCCCATCTCTCTCTGCCTGCCTCTCTGCCTACTTGTGATCTCTCTCTGTCAAATAAATAAATAAAATCTTAAAAAAAAAGATAAATGTTAAACTAATCTAAATTCACCTTCAAATAACATAATACCACTTCATATGTAGTACAGGTCCCTTAGAATAGTCTTTCTAATTCTTCCCTCAGTCCCTTGTGACATTGCTCATTTCATTTATCCATCTACTCTAATCACCCAATACATTGTTACTATTATTACTTTATACAAACAATTACTTATTAAAACCAAGAGTAAAGAAATAAAATCCTTTATTTTACTTTCATTTATTCCTTCTTTCTCTTCCTTTCTTTATCTAGATCCAAGTTTCTTACATGTATCACCTTCCTTTTGCTTGAAGAATTTCTGGTAACATTTCTTTTAGGTCATGTCGGGTGGCAATGAATTCCTCAGTTTTTATTTGTCTCAGAAAGTATTTATGTCTCTCACTTTTGAAGGATAAATCTGGTAAAGGTTAAATTTGGCTGGATATAGAATTCTAGAATGGTAAACTTTTCTTCTTTCAATGCTTTTAAATTTTCACTTCATTTTCTTCTTGCCTGCTTGGTTTTTTTGAGAAGTTCACTATAATTCTTATAGTTGTGCTTCCATAAGTAAGGTTTATTTTTTCCCCTCTGGCTTCTTTCAAGATTTTCTCTTTGGCTTTGGTTTCCTGAAGTTTGAATATGGCTTGCCTAGGTATGGATTTGTTTGTTTGTTTAATATTTATTCTGCTTGGTGCTATCTATATGTCCTAGATTTATGGTTTGATGTCTATTAAATTTCTGAAGTTGCCATAACAAATTACCACAAACTGGATTTCTGATAACAGAAATTTATTCTCTCACAGTTCTGGAAGCTAGAAGTCTGAAATCAAGGTATCAATAGGGCCATGCTCCTTCTGAAAACTGTAAGGAAGAATAATTTCTTTCTTCTTCCTAGCTTCTGGGAATTGCTAGCAATCTTTGGCATTCTGTGGCATGGGCTACATCTCTTCAGTTTCTGCCTCTGTCTTTATGAGGCCATTTTTCCTCTAAGTATGTCTGTGTCTTCATATGAACTTCTTACAGAGTATTCATTGGATTTTGTGGCCACCCAAATTCAGTATTATCTCCTCTTGAGTAATTCCATCCACCAAGACTCTATTTACTTTTTTTTTTTAAAGATTTATTTATTTATTTGACAGATAGAGATCACAAGTAGGCAGAGGGGCAGGCAGAGAGAGAGAGAGGGAGGAGGAGGAAACAGGCTCCCTGCTGAGCAGAGAGCCAGATGTGTGGATAATCCCAGTACCCCGGATCCATGACCCGAGCAGAAGGCAGAGGCTTTAACCCACCGAGCCACCCAGGTGCCCCAAGACTCTTTTTCCAAATAAGGTCACATTCTGTGGTTCCGGATGGAAATGCACTTTGAGGGAACACTATACAACCCAGTACAGTGTCCATAATTAGTTTTGAAAAGTTATTGGCCAATATTCCTTCAAATATTTATTTTGCCTTTCTTTTCTTTCTGGTGTCTAATTATGTGTATATAACCCCTTTTGAAATGATCCCATGGTTCTTTGATTTTCATTGTTTTTTTTCTCTTTGAGTTTCAGTTTGGCAAATTTCTGTTGACCTAGGGTAAAACTCACTGATTTTTCCCTAAGCCATTGCAGTTACTTTTGAGCCCATCAAAGGCATTTTTCATTTCTGTTACAGTGTATTGGATTTCTAACATATTCTTTTGATTCTTTCTTATATTTCCCACCTTCCTATTTACATTACCCATCTGTTCTTGCATATTGTCTACTTTTTTCTATTAAAAATGTTAGATACTAGTCATAGTTACATTAATTACTATCTGATAATTCCAACATTTCTAATATCTGAATCTGATTATGATGATTTATTTTTCTCTTCAGACTGTTTTTTCTTGGATTTGGCAGGGCTCGTAATGTTGTTGTTGAAAGCTGGTTATGTTGTTTCAGATATTAGAGACTGGGGTAAATAGGGCTTTCCTGTGAGGATTTCTATTAATATGGCTAGGACTCAGGCTGTAGCTGTAGCTTTTTGCTGTAGCTCTTAAGTGTTGAAGGCTTTGAATTCCTCTAGTGTCCTTATTTTTACCTCCCCTCCTGACTTTGGGTGTCCCTAAATATTCCTTCTCAAAGAGAGTCTATGTCTTGGAATTCTTTCAGGCTACATCCACTGTTACTATACTGAAGCCCTGCTGTGGTGATGGTAAGTATAGTGGGGGTGGGGAACTTTCTATAATCTGATGAAGTCTCAGTCTTTTAGTGGGCCTGTGTCTTGAGGCTGGGCTGTGACCTTCACCAATATTTCTCCTGTGTTATAGATTTTCCTCCCTGTTCCCTAGTTCCTTCCTTGGCTGCCAGGGCTCTGATCTGTTTTCTTAAAGCCCTGTTGACTATGTTTCCCCACTCTGAGGTGAAACAGCTGAGATAAGAAGACTAGAGTGGCTGGCTAGGAGGAATGCCCTTCCTCCAGCTAGGATAAAGCTCTGGTAAAGTCTTTTCCCCTGGAGAGTAGACCTTTGTTATGGAGAATGCTCTGAGTGGATTATTTTACAATGACTACTTATCTTGTCCTCTCCCCCCCCCCCCCCCCCCCCCGTCCCCCTCCAGGAGCTATGAGACAGTGGATCTTCATAATGACACCTTGATGGGGTTCCTGGAGTTAAAGTCCACCAAAGAAAGGTGGGGGCTATTTAAGATAGCAGTTTCTCATTCTCATACTAGTTCATCATTGACAGCCTCCAGGAGTTCATCAAAATTACCATTCCAGTGTTCCTACAAGCCAATGGCTCCAGCATCTTCTGATCCAGGTAAACAGATCTTGACTGTGACTTTCAGGATGTGCTTGTCTTTGGAGTGGTGGTTACCCTGTGATCTCAGTTCTCTGATGGGTCCAAGAAAAGTCACCGAATTTTTGTTTGCATAGCCTTGTCTTAAGGATGTTTGGAATGATGACTTCTAAGTTTCTTACATGTCAGAGTGGAAACCAGGAATCCATTTGGAATATACTTAATAATTTGTTCATAGTCTAAATTTCTTTTTTGCTTATTTGTAATAAGAAATTTTGAAATCTTGAAAAATATAAAATAAAAATTTTAAATTTCCTTGACATAGTGGGTCTTTTTTTTTTTTTTTTCTTTTTGGGATACTAATGCACACCATCAAGGTATGTTGTTGTTTTTTACATTTCCCAGGATTTCTATGAGGCAGATATTAGTTGTGTGACCTTGGAAAAGTTAACTTTCCTGTCTGTGCCCTAGTTTTCTCATTAGTCATATAGACTATAAATAGTACTTTCTTTTAGGATTATTATGGAGATTAAATGAGATAATGTATATATGCATACTTAGCCCAGTAAATACTTGACATAAAGATGTTCTCAATAAATGTGAATTTCTTATTAACACTTTTGTTATCAGTCTTATTCTTCAGGCAGAGCAAATGAAGTGAATTTTTTTTAAACAAACCGATTCTCACTTCTAGATTATTTTAGAATTTTCTGCACTTTGAGCTGCAGCTGGTGGTATAGATGTGAGAGCTGCAGGCTTGACCACCCTGGAACTTGATCAGATGAAATGCCATCATCCTAATTGTGTGCAGGGCCCACAGTTCACTGTTAGCTCCTCTGAGCTCTCCTGTCCCCTCCCACATGCAGGCAGCATAATTCAGCATACACAATAGCTTTGGATCAATCCAACATGAAAGTGGCCCCTGAAGAAAGGCACGAAATATTCTTTGCTAGTCCCCTGCAAAATTTTAAAATTTGAAAAATGAGAAGGAGCTCTTTAGTCTTTAATTATGATAGAAATGCTGTATTTTAAAAGATTTCAACTGATTTATTTTAATTTTCTTTTCTTACAAAGTCATCCTCTTTTCTCAATTTTGCTAGGATTATATTATACTGAGGTATTGGTGATAGAAGGAAGATGGGGTGAACAATTTCAAAAAGGGTCTTGCATGATTCAGAACTGCATAACCATAAGCTCATTTCTAAAACTCCATTTATAGCAGGGGCCAAGGCTGGAAGTTCTGACAATACCATAGGGGAGCATTCTCCCTGGAAAACTGTGGCATTGAATGATGATGAACACTAGTGCAAACCAGGGCACATTTAAAGAAATTCAACTTTAAAAAGATGCCTGAATCTTTTTTTTTTTTTTAAGATTTTATTTATTTTATTTGACAGAGAGAGAGATCACAAGTAGGCAGAGAGGCAGGCAGAGAGAGAGAGGGGGAAGCAGGGTCCCTGCTGAGCAGAGAGCCCAATGTGGGGCTCGATCCCAGGACACTGAGATCATGACCTGAGCCGAAGGCAGCGGCTTAATCCACTGAGACACCCAGGCGCCCCAAAGATGCCTGAATCTTAAGAAATCTCTGCATGAACTTTCAATAGTCAGGTTTTCTCTATTTATATGTAGAAGAGAGAAGAAATCTAGCCCCTATGTCATAATTTCTTATCATTTGTGTTACATTTAATTATTTGAGTCTATTTTACTTAGTTTATAATGCTATCATTTTCTCCCTCCTGAAATTATGGTAAATTTTTATACACATGCAAATGTTTTAGTATTTAATGCTTTTATAGTATTAGTGGGACCCTTGATGGGACAGTAAATGTTTGTTTAGTCCCATTCCTAGTAAGTTCCAATCTAATAGTATATCAAAGACTGTTTCCAAATCTTTCTTTTAATATAGAGAAGAATGGAATTCTATTACTTCTTTATTGTTTCAGTAAGTATATAGCATCTTTAATTTTGACAAATTATTTTTTAAATCCAATAGCACTTGGTATAATCATCTTTGAAGGCTACAATGTTTGTAATCATCTTCTCATTGGACCCTTATAACAACACATGAACAAGGAAGGGCAAGCAGCTGTTGCTAGAATTCTGATATAACCAAATCTACATGCTTATCTAGAACTGTGGGATACCAAGGCAGTCCTCTAAGAATGGTTTTTACATAAGGTTCTGGTATTTCCTTGTAAGTTGGGTAAAGGATTTTACATTCTTTGTTTCTGGGATTCTCATTCCTGAAGGGAAAAAGACAAGAGTTTACTGCTAATCTCTGATACCGGGCAAGTGTAAGGATAGCTGGATGCAGGGTACTCCAGAAAGCCGGGAAGTGACCCTGAAGTAGGAGAGAAAAATGACATCAGTCACCATTTAGGAAGGTATTTCCTAATTAAAACTAATTCCTACTCCAAAGTAATTCCTTCAATCAATCTCTATTATTCTACATCCTTTTATGTTCTTTAAAGCACTTACCACTCTCTGAGACTTTTGGTCATTTCCTTCTTAGCATATGTCTTACTCCTATAGAACTTGTGATTTTGTAGGGACGGGGACCTGGTCTTTTTTGGCTATCACTGAATCCGCAGCATCTAGAATAACACTGATAAACAGGAGGAGCTCCATAAATATTTCTCTCTGTGATATTAGTTGCAGGTCTCATATGAATAAGCTTAAGAGTAATGTTCCTAAATGAGCTGTACCCTGTTCATATAAGAGTACATTCAGGCTGCTATGACAAAAATGTTATAGGATGAGTGCCTTAACAACAGATGTTTATTTCTCACAGTTCTGGAGGCTACGAAGTCCAAGATCAAGGCATCAGCAGGTTTGATACCTGATGCAGACCTGTTTCATGATTCGCGGATAATAGTCTTGATGTATTCTCACATGATAGAAGGAGTGAGAGAGCTCTCTCTCTGAGGTTTTTTGTGTAAGGACACTAAATCTCATTCATGAGTCCCACCTCCCAATACCATTGCACTGGAGGTTAGGATTTAAACATATGCATTTTGAGGGGACACAAACATTCAGTCTGTTACGGGGAGCTTGCTCTGATTCCTATATTGGCTACTATACTTTTGCATATGACAGAAACTGAACTTGAACCAATTGAAGCAAAATGAAATTCATTTCTGTTGGATAGATACTAGAGTGGATCAAAATTGGAAGAACCAAAAAAGTGGACAGAGAAATGAAAGTGGTTCAGATGACCTTTCAGGTTAGAATACTGGCTTCAAATGCCCTGAGAACGTTCTCAGTCTCTTCATTCTCTCAGACTGCCACCATATACTTGGATTTTTGGCTAAAAGCAGCTCCCGAGCTTAAATTCTCATGGATGAGGCCTGAGGGGAAAAAGGGCTATTCCTCCTAGCTTCACCTGTCTCCAAGGAAGTGGTACAAGAGAGAAAAAAGACCATATAACTAAACCAGTGAAAGACTGACTCATCTAGAGAACGGAGAGCAGTTCCCAGAAGATGTGAAGGATGCTGGACCCAAAGAATATGTTTACTTAGTAATTGTACTCAGTTCCAAGTAACAGAAAATAGCAAAATCATGGAGTAAAAATAAAGGTTTTATTTGCCTCACGTAAATGAGAAACCCAGAGGCAGGCAGTCAAAGGTACTTAAGAAACTTCTAAATCACTTCTAGAACCTAAATTACTTATTTATTTCTTCTAAGCCATCCTTAGTATGTACTCATCATTCTTGGTCACAAAACGGCTGCTCTAACCATGAATACCATGCTTGTGTTCCAGGTCATTCTAGTCAGCAATGTGCTGTGACACTTGATTTGACCCTACATTGTTTTGTTTAAGCCTCATGAGCAGTGTTACCAGCTAGTTGCAGTCTTGATTTAAAGCATGACATAAGCCAAGGAAGGTAGGGCACCAGGAGAAGCATATGAATTTATGTCAGTCAGAATGAAACAGGGTTTTGTCAGTGTGTGTGTTTGTATGTATTTGAGAGGAGTCAGATTTGAAGCTGCTCTTGACGGCACCATGTACAGCAGAATAGTTTGGAGCCAACCAAGTCCACATGAGTTTTTCTGTTTTCATAGTGCATAGATGGGCATGATGAGACAGCAGTGGGTCAGTTTGCCAGGAGACTGTGGTACTGGATGCAGGAGAGAAGGAGAGCATTAATTGTTTTCCACTCCAACTTTAGTGCCTCCTCAGGTATGAGGAGTGCCCTCTCCAAGTGCCGAGATTGTTGTTCTTCTCCCATAGTTATGAAATTGATGTATCCACCCCAGGATAACATCACCTTTCTTTAATCAGCTCTGACTTGTACCAGACCTTTTGCTTAAAAGGGTAAAGTACATGTGAGACAAGGCATTTTTACAAAACTTACAGAGACCCATAATGTCCTTCATTTTGACCCACATGGGCCATGAAGGAGAGAGCTCATGTATGAAACCAAGTGGTCATCATCCTTATGATTTGGAACTTTGTCAGTCTTTTTTTTTTTTTTTTTTTAAGAATTTTATTTATTTATTTGACAGAGAGAAATCACAAGTAGATGGAGAGGCAGGCAGAGAGAGAGAGAGAGAGAGAGAGAGAGAGAGAAGCAGGCTCCCTGCTGAGCAGAGAGCCCGATGCGGGACTCGATCCCAGGACCCTGAGATCATGACCTGAGCCGAAGGCAGCGGCTTAACCCACTGAGCCACCCAGGCGCCCCTGGAACTTTGTCAGTCTTGAGAGATATTCTGAGTGATTGAACCAGAATTATGTTCAGTACCCTACAGCTACTTTTGTCAGGACTATGAGCCAAAGAGTAAGCCAAACAGAATGGTGCAGGATTGATTTTTCAGGAAGGAAAGACTGGACATGCCCAAGAATGGTCATTGTTGGATGCTGTGCGTGTGGTGGGTTTGGATGGTGGGTGAAGAACCTTGAGTTTGGAGACTCACTGCTTTTAGAACAAGCCCAAAGTAAGCTAACTCTTTGGTTTTTTTGTTTGTTTTTGTTTTTGTTTTAAGATTTTATTTATTTATTTGACAGACAGAGATCACAGGTAGGCAGAGAGGCAGGCAGAGAGAGAGGAGGAAGCAGGCCCCCTGCTAAGCAGAGAGCCCCATGCGGGGCGATCCCAGGACTCTGGGATCATGACCTGAGCCTAAGGCAGAGCCTTAACCCACTGAGCCACCCAGGCACCCCAGCTAACTCTTTGTTTTGGAGGGAGACATTATTTCATCTTTTACAGTTTGCTTGTTGTAGATATAACCCTGAGAAATGGCCTGGGTAAAGAGTGGGCATTGCATTCTTAGCCTGTTTTGCATGACATAGAAGAGGAAGAAAGACCAGGGAGGAGTGTCTCTTACAATAGAAACTATAAGAAACAACCTCTGAAACTTATTTCTGTCTTGGCCAATGGGAAGCATGGTTTAACATTACTCAGTTTCCTTGAGAAGAGAACCCCCCACTAAGGAAAATTTTCTGTTTGGTCTTGATACGAGTAATAATAACTGGGCTTCTCCCTAACTGTTGGATATATGGAAAGGGATCCTTTTTCTTCCTTCTTGTCTATTGGAAAGGCTAAAATCAAATATGTGCAATCTCTGGCACAAGGAGGTCTTTGATAAATCATGTGAATGAAGGCTCCAGAACTAAAAAGTGGGATGTGTATTTTATGGGGGACTCACTCCTGGTTCCATTTTTTCCCTGCCCCTTTATCCCTTTATCTCATTTTTCTTACTTTTATTTAAATCTGGATCAAAGATCCACACCTTTTATTTTTTGTAAGCTGGAATTCACATCTAGGTCTATGAATTCTGGTGCCCTATATTGTATCTAGTTCTATTCTCTTTGAAGTTGGAAAACAACTGGTTAATATTTTTATCTTAAACAATTTGTGGAGAAAGCTACTCAGTCTGTCTCCTCTGTCACTACCATGTTGTTTCTGTTTCCAGTGGTTTAGTCAGTTTTGTTATTTCTCTCTGTACTCCAGACTCGCATGTTTTGTACACGTAGACCCAGACCCTCAGATGTTAATTTGAGACTTCTCATCTTTTTTTAAGCCAACATGTTCAGACCTTTTAGCTATGTATATTACCAATAACCATATTAAAGCTATTTTTTTCCCCCACACAAACAATACCACAGTCACTATGTCCATTGTTCTTCATCCTGTTTGGACAAATCATCTTATTTCTTTTACTTCTTTTTGGACTGAAAATTTACGAGGACTTGTATGTTATAATTCCCTGCTATAGGCAGACAGAAAAATACATTGTTCATCCTAGCTATGCCCAGGTAAACACTCAGAATTCAGAAGCTGCCTAGAAGTATCAAATGTTTTTATTATATAAATGCTTGATCACTTGTTTATGCAACAAAAATTAAAAGCTGAAAAATGAATGGACATATTGCATAATCAAAGAAGGGTTTAAAAAAACTGCAAGTGGTGTGACCAAATCTGACTACTGAGGTAGTGATCCAGTTGATTACTCTGTCCTGGAGCAAAGTTACCTGGAAAGCAGACATTTTGAGAACACAAAACAATGTGCAATAATTTAACATTTTCTTTTTAAAATCAACCTGTGAATTAAATTCTAAGTTTGTGTAAGTGTATCACCATCAATGAAAAGATGGGGGTAGATGTCCCAGATACCTAGATATTTAACTTATATTTACTCTCTTCAAATAATTTACTGGGATTTCAGTAAGAAGGGCAATTTTTTTAGTGATTGTTTAAGCCATCCTCTTCATTTTATGTGCTTTTGTTGACCTTTCACTTTGTCCATTCTTTCACTCTCTACCATATTTCATGTAACGTATAATGCAATTGGTAATCCAGTACCAAAAGTTTGAAAAGAAGTTACAAAAATAAGAGTCATCATGAATTCAGAGACCCAAATATCTAAACCCTACTGAGATTCAAGCTTGATATTTTATTGCCTTGTTTGACAATGAGTTCTTTTACTAAGTTAGCAAAACATATCTGTCATCATCCTTTTCCTTATAAGTAAAACCATGGATCTCATTGTAGGTAAACCTCTATATATTCATGACTCAAATTTTGTAGCGGTAGAGAACACAGAATATACTGTGAAAGCTGGGCCTGAAAGAAATCCACACATTTAAAAACAAACAAACAAACAAACACTACTTTTACATGTTTAAATCCCCTCATACTGTATGCTTATTATTTAAAATTAAAGGACAGAAGTCATATTGAGAAACAGTAAATTAAGAGACAAGATGTGGAGACTACAACTATTTCACTTGAATAGAACCAACCTCATTCTTTTTTTTTTTTTTTTTTTCTGGCAGGAAAGGAAAATTTAACAATCAGAATAATAAATAGGCTTCAATAATGGGGGCAATGCAGCTGTTATTTTGGCTGTGTAAAGTATCTGGGTTTTATACATTTCTTCCCCTTCTCAAAACTGTGGCTGAAATTTTTAAAAAGTTTATTCTAAATACTTTCCAAAATGAGAAAACTTAAAAAATGAGAATTCACTTTTTAAAATTTATTTATTCATTTATTTTAGAGAATTCACTTTTAAATATATACGCTACATCACGTTTCAGTCAACTTCCGGCAGCAAAACCAGTGTTGGCAGTTTTACCAACTGTTTGTAACCAGTTCAGTTGGGTCTGGCTCTCAGTTGTTAATATAGTACTACTGATCTTAATTTGTAGGACCACAAGGGAATGTTTAAATAAAAGAACACTCGATTTCATAGTAGTTTTTAAATGAAAACATATGTATCTGTAATAGGGCTCTAAAATTTTTTTCGGTAAGTACTTAATGTGTGGCATCTGCTAGGTATAGTGTGTCTCTTTCAGTTTTTCTGAGGAGACACATCGAACTCAGTAAAATTAATATTTTAGATGTTGGTATCTTGGGAGTTATCAGAATTAAGAATGCCCAGAGAAGGAAGATTGTTGTTCAGTTAATTTTCCTTTCATACATAATCCTTTATATTGTATTTAGGGCGAGAAGAAGAGGAAGAGAAGAACACCTCAAGATACCTTTTCAAAGAAGAAAAGGTTGACTTGAAGAAGTTCACTTCTAAAATTTGATATGCACAGTGTGTTTGGTGGGACAGGTAAAACATAGACATGCGATTAATCACTTGTGTACTTGGGATTCTTCTTTTTTTTAAAGATTTTATTTATTTATTTGACAGACAGAGATCACAGGTAGGCAGAGAGGCAGGCAAGCAGGTTCCCTGAAATGGGCTCGATCCCAGGACCCTGGGATAATGACCTGAGCTGAAGGCAGAGGCTTTAACTCACTGAGCCACCCAGGTGTCCCTATTTGGGATTCTTACCCAATACTTCAAGTTCCTTTGAGTAGTTGCAGTGTTTCAGTCTATAGTCACTAAACTTAAATTACCATTTTATAATACACTCTTATTAATGGAGTGAGGATTGATAATATTAATTTTTAAAAATTGATAATAACCATTAAAATGACGTTACATTTTAGGTGTCTTGCATCACCCACATTTCCCTCCACTTCTCAGGCCATAGATTTTCATGTTTATTAGTATCCCTCTCATCTTCTTTAGGATTCCCAAGTACTATGTCTTTGCTATTTTTAACATAAGTGACCAAATAAATCCAAGATGAACTTCGTGCAAATCAGCTAGGGTCAAATATTGTATCTTCCTAATATGTATTAGCACCCCCTCAATATCTCTAAATATGTTAGGGGGATTAAGATTGCCTCAAACATTTTTAAAGATCTTGAATACATTGGACAAAAATAAAGCCCTCTCCTATCAAGGATATTTCTAGAATATGGGAATATAGACTGATATAAATTTCAGTTGATTTGCCTTAAAAGTTTCCCCATATTTTGAGAGCCATATATAATATATATCCGTACTTGAATACATATATATATTGTGTGTGTACACTTTGATTTGAGTCCAGGCTCCATCACCTGCTAAGTGTATAAGCTTCGACAAGTTATATAACGTCTCTGTGACTCAGTTTCCTTATTTGTAAAATAATATAATAAAATTAGGTACCTCATGGGGTAGTTGTGAGGATTAAACCACCTCATGAGGTGGTTGTGAGTTCATGCATGAAAAGCACTTTAGAACATGCCTGTAAAGTTAGCGGGATTCAGAAACTTGAGTCATTATTATAATATGGATCATATGAATATATACTTATGCATATATAATATCGAATTGCCTAGTCTACATAATAAGATGATTTTATGTATTTATATACATTGCTAAATGCATTTTATTTGTAACATGTAGTATATGTTTATATTCCATATATGGCACATTTTGATTTTCTTGAAAATTTCAGGTATCTAGTGACCAATATGAGAATACCAACGTAGCTTATGTCTGGACTATACATAGTGTAAATTTGGCATTTTAAATGTACCCACTTAATGAATTAATATTTCTCGCTGAAAACTGGCTCTAATACACGTGTGAGTGAAGTGGAAGAGCACAGGTTTAAAGCAGGAGCACTAGGAATGACACAACGGCTTAGAAGCCATATGATTTCAGGCAAGTCACTTAACCTCTCTGAGCTTTAGCTTTTTCATCTGCAAAACAGGGATGCAATTTCTTGCACGTTTGTAGTGAGAAGTAGAAGTACATAAAAGAAGTCCTTGGCCAAGAGTCGGCACATAGTAAATGCTTGATAAATGGAAACACTGATCTTTAATGTGTCAGTCCCACTTCAAACGTGGCTATTTTTTTAAAGCCCAACACAAACAAACATCGCACTGGAAGTGTTTGATCAGCTATGCTGTTGCTATATGATGATCACGAGGTAGTCTTAAGGGCATGTGGTTCCAATAACCATAATGGAATTTCTGCTGCCTGGTGGAGCAAAAGGGAAGAGGTTGGTGTAACTCAGGTTTCATCAGTATCTTAAACCAGGCAGCTTGCAACTTTGCCCCTTCTCTGGTTCTGCCCAGCCTCACCTCTCCTGCCAGTAAGAAGCCCCAGAAGCAGTTACACTGAAAAAGCTGTAAGAATCTGAAACCCGGAGCGCTGGCAGCACTCTGCTTGGTGGGGTTAGGCCATGCAGGCATGTTTGTCACCCAATGGCCGGAGACCCAGGGGAAAAAGACTCACTCTGTCCCTTTATTTTCACCGAGTCTGAGAGAAGTGGTTTAAAACCTCAGGCAGTTCACTGTAAATGGCAATTTATTTTCAAGTGTTACATATTTTCATATAATTGGTAGTAAGGGGCCATTGCTTTTTTGTAGTTGGGCTTGATTCACCTCTTGCACCTTATATTAGGATCTGGGTCTGACATAGTAATAGCTAATTGTGAAAAGCAACTACATATGTACTGTGAAAGTAAACCATTTAATGTATGCCAAGAATACCTTAGAATAAAAATAATGCTTAATAGTTCAAGGGGTAGTGCCATTATCGATAAATTCTTATGAATTCCTATTACTGGGTCTGACATGAAGCTTGCATGATATAAGAAATGTGAGGAAAGGTGGCATATAGGAAAGGTGTTTCATGCACACGTGCAGAGAATTTTTTTCACACAGTTGGTGAAGCCACATTGATCCAGCAGTTTGAATGTTATTATTATCCCTGGTCTCTCTCATTAAATACTTAAGAAAGCATAGTAAAATTGTTTAAGGATACACATTTAGAATGCCATATCCAGAGCTATATCCAAATAGCAAATGATTACACTGCTTATAAATTCGAGGCAGATGATAATTTAGAGTCCCCGTGAAAGCCCTGAGTTTATTTGATTGTTCTCTTAATTACTGGGCTCTATGCTATCAAATATTTGTGGAAGAGGAAGCTTTTCTTTGTGGGAATGGATAATAACTATGCTTACACTTTGAAAATTTTGCCTTGAGTTATTAAGATTTGCATTTCTCACTTTTGTTCCAAGGAAAGGTGTTTTGCCATTTTTAGAAAGCAGGTACCAAATAATCAATCATCAAACACCCCAGAAAGTTTCCACTCCAGACAAGTGCAAAATCTCAGGTATTAGCAATCCACCTCCAGAAACAAATCTAGGAAGGGTGGAAACGTGGAGAAAGGATATATCACTTTTCTAGGTGAATATATTGTGATTGGTATGTGTTGCGTGCATTAAGAAACTGTATTTGCTTACTAGCTGCCATTTAGAAACCAGCCAGAAAAAGTCTGAGAGAGACCGCACAGACAGGCAAGCCATAAGCCTCCCTCCCATGCTGCTTCAGTGCCCTGCTCTTCCAGGCGCATGAAGAATAAACAGACTGTGGTCATTGATCTCCTGGTGGTGTTGTTGCACTCTGGGAAATGCTGGGGGGTGCCCAGGGACGCGGCTTAGTCAATGGATGCGCATCTGAAGAAAAGCAGCGAGAGGAGCAAAGAGAACATGCAAATCGGCCAGAGAAGAGGAAGGGAAGAGCGAGAAAAAGAAACGTGTTGCTCGTATTGTGTCTTAATCTCTTACCCGGGGCGGCCCTCGTGACATCTCCCTTCTTGGACGCCAGGTCTAGGGAGATCACTCGGAACCCCAGAACCCCAGAGTCCCCCCGCCCCCCGTCCACCCTAGTGTGATATTTAATAGGGTTCTTCTTTTTTCTTTTTTTTCCTTTTCCTTTTTTTTTTTTTTTTAACCCCTGGCAACCGGGCAGCTGTTCTAAGTCAATGAAAGTAAGATTGGAAGAGATAAGCGCCGGAGCAGCCTGGGAGCTGTCAGAGCACACACTTAGATCAGCCCCACAGCTTCGGCCCCGAGCAATACCTACGGAGTTTCTTCCCGTGGTGATGTCACTCTGAGGGTCTCTCCCTCTCTTGCCTTCACGCGCTGTCTCCAGTGTCGCTGGACTCCAAAGCCCAGCGCCCAGCCTTTCCCCCTAAACATCATTCTTTGGTTCTTGGGCATCGGGTCACTTGGGTTCACCCCCACAAAACAAAACCAGTTCAATCACCCGGAGGCAGGGGTGAGAGCGCCTCAAAACTTTTCTCCCCCCGCACCCCAAGGAGTGGGTGGGCTCAGAGTGCCGGCGGCGGGACCCGCGGGCGCGCAGCCGGGCTCGGGGAGGTAGTGGTCGCTTGAAACACCGAACCTCTCGCGGCTCCAGCCTTCGCGCCGGGCAAACGGCGGCTCGCCTCCCAGAAGGTTCCGCGGACGCCCGCAGACCCCCACACGCACCCCCTGTGCGAGCTTTACTGTGTGCAAACGGGGGTGAGGGTTAAGTAGGGGACCCAGGTAATGGTTCCAGGGCAGCGGGTGAGGTTCCAGCGCAGGGAAGAAGTTGACAAAGGAGACCTGACTAAACAGGAATGCGTATTTATAGATGCGAGCTCCGCCGAGATCCGGAGATAGCCCACTCTTCTTGCCTCCTTCCCCTCCTGCCATTCCATTTTATCGCTCCTTTAAGTGGAGGGCAGATTTTTTTTTTTTTTTTAAACATTCCTGCACCGTGTGGTTAATCACCGCGTTATTTACAATCTAGTTACTCTGCAGCAGACGGGGAAGCAAACTCTGGGGCTCCTTGGCTTCGGATGGACAGAGAGGGCGGCCAGGCGGCGAGCTGCAGGAAGGAGGTCAGGGTGGGTTTACGGGAGCTCGGGTGCGACCTGGAGGGAGTCGGAGCCCCCGGCGCCGCCCCCGCGCCCGCCCCCGCCGCACCCCCCGGGGCGGGCGCCGGGCCGCTGTGACCGCCGGCTGGTGCGCTGCCCTCGCCTCCCCCATTGTTCCTACTGTCTTTTTGCCTTTTGTTATTTGCACTCGCATTGTGTTGTTTGTCTCTGAAGCCGCCTCATGACCAGCAAAGGGATTTCACCTCGTCCTTGAGAGCCACACGGGGAGCGAGAGCGAGCGAGCGAGAGCCGGGGGGGAGAGGGACACGCGCGCGCGCACACACACAGACACACACACACAGATACACACACACACACACATACACACACAGAGTGAAAAAGGCGAGCCACCAAAACCCATCTCCAGTCTCCTCCCGGGGGCCCCCAGCCCGCCACTGTGCCACTTTGCATCCCACGCCAGAGGAGACATTAAGGAGACCCGGTAAGGTGCGTGAATCGCAGCGTTTTAACTTTGTTGTTCGTCCCGATGTTGTTGTGGGCAGACCTCCAAGGCGCAGAGCTCCCCTCAGCCGCTCGCCGTGCCCGCCACTCAGCACTCGCTCCCGGCTCCAGCTGGAGAGCCGGCTGAGGAGGGAGGGGGCCGCCACCGGAGTTTCCTCAAGTACGGAGGGAGGGGGACTGGGCTGGGGGTGAGGGGGAGGCGGGAGGCGGCTCGAGACTCGAGGTGGCCCTGTCATCCTCGGGGGACGGCCGGCCGCGGGGGGGGGGGACCCCGGAGCGTGGGCTTGGCCCCCGTTCAGGAAATGGGATAACTTTGGAGATGTGTTGGGGAGCCTGCGCGCCGCTGCCGGTATTGTTTTGGAAGTGGTGGCGGTGGAGGTGGTGATGCGAGATGAGGGCAGGAGTGCAGGGGAAAGCCGGGGCGAGCCTGTGCATCTCGGCTCACGCTCCAGCCGCAGACCCTCAAAGTTGGACAAAGCTCTTCACCCTTCCTGCAGTATGGCCGTGGCCCCCAGCCCACCCCGCAATCTTAATATCCCCCCTTTTCGTCTTTTTGTTTCGCTTTCTGCAATCCCTCTCCCTACTCGTCCTCCTCTCTCCCGCCCGGAATTTTCGGAGACAAGTCTCATCCTTCAGAATTCTAGGGATTCCAGCGACCGGAAGCTTTAATTTTCCTTGCAACTACTTTCCTCCCCCCACCCCCCTCAGTGTACGAAGCGAAACCGCTCACGTGTTGTGTCACTCTAAGCGCAGGTTTGGGAAATCTCGCTTGCACTTTGGGCTACGGTCATCAGCCAGGAAAAGAGGTTATACGACTTGAAATCAGGCTGGATCTGGAAATGTTTGTGTTTGATAGTAACAGTTTCTTGAGAATTGATCTGCTGGCATCGGGTGCACAGGGAGGACTTTGACATATTTTAATAGTCATTTTCCGTACACTTTGCAAAGCGAGTATATTAATACATAGATTGACCCTGGTGACTGTCTGAAGACGCTGGCCCCCGTGACTAAAATCAGAGTGCGGTGCCTGTGAATTCATTTTGATGTCTTCCCTTCTCAACTAAAGCAGGTCAAAATGAGGAATTCTGTGAGTATTCAGAGCCATAGTCTCAGTGTCAGCCAACCCAGGCACTCTGGGTGGCAGTCAACTGTACTTCTTCAGAAAAGTTTAGGGGATTTGTTCTATCCCACTTGAGAGCCTCACAATATCCAGATATCCAAAGTAGTTTGTCAAGAAAGGCATGAGCCGATTTCCCCAGAGACTGCCTTGAGGCTCAGCACAATTCTTCAGTCCAGGGCAAGACCAAGGGAGATCTGTGGGATTTTGGGTAATAAGTGTGGGAATCTGCAAAGGGACTAGACAGAGTGATTTGTTTCCTTGCTGCTCATAAATAATGGCCTCTAGTATCCTTAAAAAAAAAAAAAAAGAAAGGAAAAAAAAAAGCCCACGCAAACAAAACAGGCCAATGAAGTAGGCGCGTGGGAGATTTGTAGGCAGTGGACATTTCAATCAGAAGAAAACACAGCAGAGTTTTTGATCAGGATTACAGGACTGAGGCTCGATTGCCAAGAGTGATTAGGTTAAGGGCCAGATGGTTTTAAAGTATACAGAAATGTTTTTTAAGTTTGACTTTTACAGAACGAAAAGGAGGACGATTTCTTAGAGTCTTTACAGAACTGCAAAATTTTGATCTAATTTTGAAGGAATTCAGCTTTATGTGAACTGTTGTTAGCTCTGATAGGGAAAGAATCTGGTTTCAAATGTAGATACATGGAACAAAGTTTCTGGGGGGTGCTTCTTCCCGATTTAAATATAGCTTCCAGGCTGAAGCCTAGATAAATTCAGTCACAATGACATAAAATCAAAAGTACTTACACTGAAAGTTCTCTTAGGCATTGTGCAAAGTTCTCCTGCAAATTATGTCATCAACTGTTTATTCCTCAGAACTGTGTTAGATAAAAATCACAAGCATCACTTAAAACTGATGCAATACAGCTTTAAATCCTCAGACTAGTAGGGATTGCTTTTGTTTGCCTAAAAGGTAGATCTTTCATCACATGAGTTGTTTAAAAACATTTAATTGTGGGGGTGGGAAGGGATGTGCATAATTATTTAGTTATTTGTGTTAATTATATAGTAGCATACTTGCTTGAAATTTTTTTTTTCTTTCCAGTGGTCTTCTAACAATCTTGTACATGAAGAATTAATAGAGTTTTTTGTTTGCTTGTGGGTTTTTAAAAAATCCCTTTCTGTAGCCTTTTGGAATGGGCAATATTGAAGCAATCTGAGATAGACTTGAAAGAGTAAACTTAGTACAGAAAAAAAGAGCTTTAACTCTTAACAGAGAAACTCTGTATTAGTTTTGTTGTTGAGCTTAAACAGTTCTGGTTGAATGGCATGTTATATACAGCGTTCAAAACTCTCAAACTTATTTGGTAAATAACCAGGCATTTGAGATTCAGTGGTTATTTCAAGTTAACTTAGTTCTATACATGTAAATGCACATCCTGTTTAGACTGACACATGACTTTGTGAAGGAAAAAAATGAATATATGCTTATAAAGATGTTATCTGTGGAGTGTATGGAGTAAATAGTAAATAACAAAAGAGTGAAGTTTATACTCAGGTATGATGGCTTTTTTTGGGGGGGGTCCTTCTGGGGAGTAAGACATGAGCTATAGGGAAAGTTTAAAATTTCATTTTCCAGTTAAAAGAATGGATTTGAATGCTTGAATAATTTTTTTAAAGCAAATGAAAACTATGATTAAAAAAGCATACTGTCTTCTTGAAAAAACACTACTCATTTACTAAGTGACAGGCAGTCATTGTTTTGAAGTCATGTTCAGATTGTATAAAAATGCAATATATAGGGCAGGATAAAACTTGTTTTTAGTGATCTCCTAAAGTACACAGGATTTCAAATAACTCAGAGTTCTAAGGTTGAATACTATTTAGATTTCCATCAGGTAAAATTGTGATGTGATTGATTGGCATACCCTGGATGTTCTACCCAATATCCAATCACCTGCAGTGGTAAAAATGCTATAATTAGAGTTTTGAGAGTAACCTAGAAAATTTATTTGTCTAGGCCTGAAGTCAATGCATTCCCTCACATACTCGTCACAATTTTTTTAGCCTGAGAAATGTAGGCTTATTTTAAAGGCAAAGAAAGTGCTTGGCTGTTTCAAATAAACTATATCCTGAACCTAGATTTGTAGATAGTTAATAAAATAAAAGTCCAATTTTGTTCCAAACATTGTTTAAAACACCAATTTGTAAATTGTCTACATTTGGTTTTCATATGTTAATGATTTGGGATCTGAAACTTCTTTCAGAAAGGCATTTTGGTTTATCTTAAAAAACACCACACAAAACTGTCTAAACAACTCTGTAAATAAACTGTTCCAAATGCCTCAATTTGATGAATGAATTAAAGAATTATAGTTCTTAATCCAATTATGATCAGTCTTGTTATTCCATTTCCCATTTGGGGGAGCTTGGGGAGTGGGAATGGTAAATGATTCTCAAATGTGAGTAGGGTCTTTGTTGTTTATTTTCTGTGTGTGATGTAACATAAATAATTACTCATACCTAACAGGAGAAAGATTTTAGATGTAGAAAAGTTATTTAATGATTTTCAATTAAACCAGGAATTCATTTGCATGAAAAGTTGCTCTTAATGGAAGAGTCAAACAAAATTTTTAAGAATACAAAGCAACTATCTAACCTTTTGCTTAAAACTAATGGATTTTTATATTTCAAAGGGGAGAAATGGAGCACTTACCGCTCAGTAGTGGGACAGATATTTAGGCACTCTTAGTTGCTTTTAGCTGGGCCATGTTGGGACATTTCTGTGGTGCCTTTTTTTTTTTTTTTTTTTTTAAGATTTTATTTATTTATTTGGCAGTGAGAGAGAGAACATGAGCTGGGGTAGTGGGAGAGGTAGAAGCAGGCTCCCCGTGGAGCAGGGAGCCTCATGCGGGACTTGATCCCAGGACCCTGGGATCATGACCTAAGCCGAAGGCAGATGCCTAATGATTGAGCCACCAGGTACCCCTCTGTGGTGCTAACCTAACTTTTTCAGTTTGTGTTTAAACTTTACTTTGTTTATAAAGTTTAAACTTTACCATGTTCAATTTCCTTGTGCTTAAAATTAAGGGAAATATTCTTTTGGGGTTGTTTCCTCCAAATTCCTACCCCTTTAACTGCCTACATGGGTGCTTTTGAATGCTCTCTATCAGGGCCCTGAACCGTAGGATGGGCCCTTGATAACATCCTGGTTTGCTTTGCAGGACCCTTCTGAATTCCTGCCCCATTTGACCAATTTAACCTCTGGCTCATAAGCTAATTAATTCAAAAGTGTTAATAGCTCATGATGGTTTAATTCTCTAGATGTGGTTATTATTATTATTACTGTTATTGTTGCAGTCTATTATGGCTGTTTAATTCCTTTGAGAAAGAGTTGGGGAGATTACAGGTATAAAGTGAAACTGCCAGAGGAGATATTTATGAAGATAGGGATTTTTTTCAGTACTACTCAAATCATACCTTATAGGCAAGTAATTAGTCTGCTTACTGGTAAGAATGTTGGGCAGAAATATTGATAAAAGTAGGGGGGAAATGAATGTATATAAGGACTATATTAAATAATCATCTTTAAAAATTGAACCTTAAAAATAAACAAACCCGGGGGGGGGGGAATGTATCTCTAGGAGAGGTGGTATTGAATTCTATAGGTTCAGGTCCACCCATTCTTTATTGTTTAAAGTTCATTGTAAATTAAAAAGGAAAAGAAAAACCTGATTCTATCTTTGATGCTCAATTACTTGTCATTCAGTTATTTTGTGATTATATGCTATCACGTGTCCAAAGGGGACAAATAATGCAGCCATCAAAGGGATGGAAGGGCTCTGGCTTGACCTCCAGTTGAATTCCCTGGAAGCTCAGGGGTATTGTGTTGTCACATGCAGCCCCAAATAAAGTCTTAGATGTAGGGATCTCAGGAAGGAACTGGGATGCAAGAGGCAATCCCACTCACTTTGGGAGCTTCTCAGTTTAGGTCTACGTATAATTCTTCCAAGACTTCGCTTGGAGTTCCGAGTGTTCAGTGCTCTGCCCTGTTTACTCAGCTCCAAAGCTGGAGATTATAATGCTTTCTCTTATACAGATACTGCATGGATTACATTGGATATTGTGTATTAGATTCTTAGCATAGCATTTGTCATGAGCTAGGTGCTTAGTACATGTTAGCTACAATCTTCTGTCCTAGTTAAGTCTTTTTGGTCATTAATAATGTTTGAAGCTTAATTTCGTACTTGCTTTGGACTTATTTGAGTCCAAGAAGAAAAATATATCACTTCCCTGAGGCTGAGATCAACACTTTAAAATAGTGATTCAGTTAACGTCTATATATGATCTCTGACAATGTGGTTTTATTAAGATGCTGTATTTGGTACAAGTGTGAATTCTATCTTTTATTCATAGAAATGTTCCTTCAGTAATTAACATTTTATCCTACATAATAGGTGAAGGCAAACAAAAACTCTAGGACCTCACTATAGATCTCTCTTCTTGTTATCCTTTCTGATTTCCCATTACAGATACACACTAGTGAAAGTTTATTGTGACTTTATCCATAGATAGTTATCTACCTCTAAGTAATATGGAGTTATAGTACATGTAGACAGAGATTCCACTTGGGAAAAGAAATAAATCTGACTTTGTAATGTTTGCCCTCTGGAGTCAGCTGTTCCTTCAAAGAGAACCTCCTAGATTTGTTTATGTTGGGTACAAGGAGAAAGGCACAATAAATATATGATTACCTGTGTGAAGAGATGATGTGTAGTAATGTGGAAAAATTAGTGGATGTTTCTTCTTCCAGTGTTAGGGAAAATTTCTCTATAAGTATCAGCTTCCTTTGCTATCCGAAAGTAGAGCATTCCAGTGAAACCTTTCATGAGCTGAAATGGTGTAAAGTGAAGAAGCAATTACCATTTTTATAAAAGCAGAAATCCTCTTTGGATTAGTGAAAATAGGTACTAATGTAGGTGTTTCATAAAAGCAAAATGGTGTAATGCCAACTTTTGGGTAGTGGGGTAGGGGAAACCTATGCGAGTGACCAAAGATAAAGGAAATGCTTTTTTAAAAAGCAAATAAATAACTTAGGTATTGCATTGATTTGGATCCCTCAAGAAGCAGATGACAGGAGGTGATTAGACATGTACTAAGAGGGCAGAAAGCTGGGAGAGTCTTTCAATTGTTATGCTGGCTTGACACTTATGGAAGGAGAGACAGAAGGGAGGAGAAAGCTCTACTGTCATGCAGTCCAGGACAGGTTTGTCCCAGCAGATGAGAGTCAGCCATTGGAAGAGTCCTCTGTCCCCGGTCTGTGTTCAGTCACTGGATGGGAACAGCCCCCTTGAAGCATGGCCTTGGTGCATAACTGTTGCTAGAGACAGGGGGGCAGCAGGTGGGCACTAAGTCCATTCTGATCCTGCAAGGGGAGATCTGAGTGATACAGTTGTGGTTTGGCCATCTAGCCAAGGAGTTAGTAGCAGTAGCTCTGGTCAAGTGGGCTTGTTGCTAAAAAAAGACCAGGCAATTTCTTGACGCTCTTGGATACTTTATTTTTCTGCACTGCAAAATGAGCATAATGATAATATCGCCTCGCAGAATCACATTAAATGAGGTTGTATGAAATTATATGTAAGTCCATAGTATGGTGTATAGCATAGAGGAACTGCTCAGTGTATACGGTAGTTCTGATCTTATGCATGGGGGATACATTCCAAGACTTCCTGTGGATGCCTGAAACTATGGAGAGTTCTTTTTTTTTTAAGATTTTATTTATTTATTTGACAGAGAGATAGAGAGCTCAAGTAGGCAGAGGGAGAGGAAGAAGCAGGCTCTCCACTAAGTAGGGAGCCCTATGCGGGACTCTATCCCAGGACTCTGGGATCATGACCTGAGCCAAAATCCAGTCTGGCACTCAACAGACTGAACCACCTGGGAGCCCCCCGTGGAGAGTTCTGAATGCTATATATGCTCTGTTTTTTCCTATGCATTCATACATACCTATCATAAAGCTTCATTTACTAATGAGATGCAGTCAGAGATTAACAAAAATAACTAATAATCACAAAACAACTATAACAATATACTGTAACAGAATTTATGGGAATGTGGTCTCTCTCTCTCTCTCTCACAATTTCTTTTCGTACGGCACTCACCCATCTTGTAATGATGTGAGATGATAAAATGTCTGCATAATGGGATGAAGTGAGGTGAGTGATGTAGGTGTAGTGACGGGGCGTCAGTTTACCACTGATCTGACCAGAAGAAGGAGGGTCATCTGCGTTCTGGAGCATGGATGACCTTGGGTAAGTGAAACCACAGATGGGAGGGGGTTATGTATTGGTTTCTTTTTAATGTACTCATCACATGCAACTGAGTGGTATAGCTGAATGTATCAGGTGAGAGTAAATATAGTTGAACAATAGATATTGCATGTGATTAGAAGACGTTTTTGCAACAAAACATCCTTAATGTTTGCCTTTAATAAATACCTCCGTTTATTACTCCATGCCTCAAATCCTTCTTTCTATCAACTTATAAACCACACCGCAGATAGAACAACTGACCTTGGCCATCTTCAGGTAATTTGCCCTAAAGCGTGAGGTAGGCAGAATGCTCTCTTCATTTCCTTACCCCTCTAGGCTTCCTATTCAGCTGAGAAGCAACTTGCACTGGAAGTCTGCATTTTATCTTGAGCCTCAAACACCTTGCAAGTCTTTGCTCCCCTCTGTTACTGTTCCTAAACCAACTTGCCGCATCACAAAGCACTGAACTCAAGTGGCCCTCGGTGCTGGCTCCTGCTGTGATGAGTCACAGAGCGACCAGCACTTTGTTGCGTTAGATTTGATCACTGCCATGAGCAGTCCTTCGATTGTCAGCTAAGAGACCCTTCAGGGAGTTGTCCCTTAATAGAAAGTCTCTTTTCTTCCCTCCTGTTGTAACTTTAAATTAAAAGAAACTGTAGAGGAGCGGGTGGCATTGCAGCAGTTCATTCTTCTACCCACTGGGAGAACGACATCTGAGAAAAGACGTTATTGGACTGAGAATTGAGTTGTTGCTATTTTTTCGGGCTAGCATGGGGGGGGGCATGGTGGTGGAGGACGAAGACCATGTCGTTTAGACTCAGGCTGAGTCTCAGTAATGCAATGGAGAGCAGTCCTTCTGTGTGTGCCAGTGAGCATTTTTTGGATATAATACACTGAGTTAGGGTCTTAATTTCTAGTGCGATTCACAGGACCACTGGTATTTCACCCCTACTTTTTGGGTGGTTCTGTGAATTCTAGTGTGGGAAACTGGCACCGGGACAACTCCAGAGTCCAAGGAGGATGGGAGGCAGGAAAAGAGAGCTAATTTTTGACACATTCCTCAAACAAGTGACCCCTCTAGGGAATCTGTGCCCAGGATAAAGACTGCTTACTGTGAGCCTGTTGGCAGAGTTTCCCCCCAGTAGTGAGCACTGGTTACTTTAATGTTAAAAAGGCTGATGAACTTAACATTTGCAAGAGGAAAAGAGATGTTGGTACTTCTGATGCTGTGTTTTCTAGAAGCTGTTTCTCACTAAATTTCTGATTTAATTCTCTGCTGTCCCGTTCTGTATACCCTCCATAGGTGCTGGTCCATTCTCACCCTGGATTAGGGCCTGGCCCCAAGTCCGGTGTCTGCTGAAATTTCCTGGTGTAATTCATGGCTACTAAAAGCGGAAGTTGTTTGATGTGTGACGGAAGTTTGCATGTGAGTTCTGGCCATGCTTGGTGTTACTATGCAGCATCGGCTGTCTTTCCCCTGTATTTGGCACATTCAGTCTCATTAATTTACTCTTGCACTGGGAACTGCTTTTGAACAAGTGCACACTATTTCTTATAATTCTGTGTTGACATTTCTTTCTTTCAGCCTCACTCCACTGTACCTTCACTACTAGAAGGACAGTAGTGCCTTTTCTACATTGCATCAGAAATGCAGTGATAATTTTAACACATACTAAATAGACAGACAGATCTGCCCATATGTAGAGATCCTTAATGCTCCCACTATTTACTTCCAGGAACTTACTCAGAACGCCCCGCCTGCAAATGCTCTCCCCTCCCTGCTTCTTTTCTCCCCATCACTGTCTATTGGGATTTTTTTAACCTTTCTCTTACCACAAAGTCTTTATTCTCCTGGCACCACTGACCGCTCTGCACTGTGAGTCTCACTGGATGGAGTGAGATGTGCGAGGTGTGCCTGCCTGCATTGCTACCTGGTTTGAAAGGGGTAACTCAGAGGGTGACAAAATGCTTCTCATTAGAAGGGAAACTCCATGAGGGTAGCATGTTGTGTCTGTCCCTGGCGTAGTCACAATGCCTGGAATGGAGCAGCAGAACAGATGATTCCTGAGCCGACATATCTTGCAAAGTGAGCTTCAGGACAGAGCTTCAGGACAGCCCTGCAGGACATGGAAGTGGGAAAACCAACAGCCCTTAAGCACTGACCTGTTGCAGGCACGGTGCTAGGCACTTTATGTGCATAGTCTCCTCTAATTCCCGTAGCCCTCCTATTAGGTGAATAGTATCCCCTTTTCATGGATGGATGAACAAACTCCAATGGGTCAGGTGGTGGCCTTTTCTTTTTTCTCCAGCAAGGGAGCAGGAGAGTCATGGCCTGAATTTCAGTCTATTTGACTCTGCTACTTATATTCTTTCCCTCATACTGTGGCCAACATGCTGGTGTGGGGGCACTTGCCGTCCCTGCCTGCCCTCACAGGGGATCGTTGGGAGGCACAGGTGAGAAGTCACAGAAAGTGATCCCTGGAATGCCCAGTAAATCCTAAATGATGGTTATTATTACTGAGTACCCACTGATTCATTTATTAACAAAAAGATATGTATTGAGCACACAGATGCATGTTGTTTGCACTTAATAGGAAGTATTTTATGACTTGAAGCAGAGATGAATACGTAAAAACTGACATCAAAGGAAATGATGGAACAGTATTTCTCAAAGGTGATCACTCAGTCACCTAGTTGAAAACCATCAACTATCTGGGATATTTTAAAAAATCTACCTTTCTGGCCCCTACTCAGACAGGGAATCTGAATCTCTATGGTTGTAGCCCCCAAACCCTGCATTCATTTTTTTTTTTTTTAAGATTTTATTTCTTTATTTGACAGACAGAGATCACAAGTAAGCAGAGAAGCAGACTCCCTGCTGAGCAGAGAGCTCAATGGGGGGCTTCAACCCAGGACCCTGAGATCATGACCTTGAGCCGAAGGCAAAGGCTTAACCCACTAAGCCATCCAGGCACCCCCCCCACACCCTACATTCTTAACAAGGATGATTGGCAATTCTTTTGCACATAAACATTTGGGAACCAGTGATAAAAAAGAAGTACTGACTTAGCTTGGTACTAAGCTATAGATACAGCGTTTGGAATTAAAGTAAGATGCTCGGGGAATACGGGCTGTGCCAAGATAAAGCACAATCAGTCACTAGAGTTTTAGGCTTTTTTTTTTTTTTTTTTTTTCTTGGATGATGTGGTTTTTGGGAGTTTTGAAATAAAATAAAAAATACCTTTAGTAAATTTGAATATATAGAACATTAGCATGCTTAAAGTCAAGGGTGAGGAGACCTGTCCCAAAATGGGTTAGAGTTAGGAAAATGGTGACAGTTATGTGCTTTCTAGGCTTGGAAAGAACTTTCCAAAAGAGCTGATCTAAAATGGCTGAATAAACTGAAGACTGGAGATTGATTTATTTATCCAGCTCTGTATCCCAAATATTTAAAACAGCGCCTAGAACATAGTAGGTGATTCGAGACCTTTGTTTAATGAATTAATAAAAACAGACAGAGGAAGAGAGTCATATGTGTAAAATAGTTTAGAATAGTTTGATTATGATTATTGTGAAGAAAGAAGTCAAAAAGTGTATGCTGAAAAGGAATCCTAGTGAGATAAGACAAGGACAAGGTTTTGATTAGACAAATATGGTCCTTAACAGGAGAGTGCCTTCATACAAACAAACAATGCAAAAACAAACCTGAGATTTGTATGGGATTAAATCATCGGGCTACTGTTGGTGTGTATTTTCTCGGGAGCTGCGATTACTACCTGAGGACAGGGGCCAAGTCTGTTTTGTTCTCCCTATGATCATAGTACTCACTAAATATTTATTGAACAAATGACAAATGGACTGGAAAACAAAGCTTTTAAATGACACAAAAATGTCTTGTAAGAAAGAGGGGAAAAGAATCTTTACAAGGGCTAATCAATAGATTGGTCATCATGAACATAGCAGATCTTCATAGGACTGCGTGTTCTCAGTCTGCTTAGAGTTTAATGAAGTCTCCATCTCACCAAACACTGCCTTTCCTTCAGTGCCGCTTTCATGTTACTGTTTCAAAAATTATCTATTTGATTAGTGTTTGTTGAATAGTTCAGTCTGTGAATGAAGAGTCCTGACGTGGGCCCAGGATGGGGAGGTGGGTGATTGAAAGCAGAGGAAGAAGAGGGTTGGCCTCATTCCCTTAGAATGATCAGAGTGACATGCGATCCACATAACTTTGAGTAGCGCATTTGCTATCGAGCTCAAGGGCTGGTTGCTGGGATCTTGAGGGGAAGGATGTTTGCTGAGGTAATGGCTGCAAAGGTGGGTTCAGCATTGTTAGAGGAGGCAACCATTCCTTTGATCTGGAAAGTGAGGCCAGAAAATGTATTGCGGGAAAGATGGTAAAAAGTAATCCTAAACCTAACAGGAGTTTCAGTGGAAAAATGGCTCTAATTCAAGCAGTGTAATGTTAACATCAATGTGCATCTATCTCATGGCTCAAGCCCCGCATACTGCTTTGGAAATAAAAGGAGATTGTGTAAAGAATTAGCAATACAAGGCATTTTTAAGTGCTTTATTGCAGAGGCCTGTGATACTCTGTGAAATCTATGCAGGCTTTTTCTTCCTGCTGTGCTTAATTTCAGAATCTGATGCTATTACCTATCCTTGGAGAAAAAAAAAAAAAACACTGTTAACTCTTAAAAACCGAGTTTAACGTTGCACTTGCTTTCAACCTAATCTTTCTGACATTTCTTGGGAAGATAGAAGTGGTGTATTTAGCCACAGGTTTGCCTTCAAGTTTAGTACATAGGATTGCTTCTAGGGGGCAGCACTGGAGTAAGGGCAAATTGGAAATAGATGTTGAAAGCGTAAGTTTAGAAAGGGCTCAAGCAGCTTTAAGAACAAGTTCCCTGAAAGAGTCGGCATAGATTGCGTTTGGCTTGAATCCGGACCTGAAGCCAGAGAGGTAAATGTGTTATGCAGAAGATCAGGCAGAAGAAGGCAGGACAGGAGTTGACTCTTTTCAATACAGGTGGCTATCTTGGGGGACACGAAGACATGCCCACCAATAATAAGTTCCCTGGCAGGCCATCACTGTGCCCTTTCTTCTGTCTAGCTTGAAATAACAGTTGAACTTGATTGATCGTTTATTATTGCCAGGCATTGTGCTAAGCAGTTTATTTTTATTTTTATTGATTCTTCCTAGTACTTCTCTAATTTAGATGCAAATGTTGCCCCATTATACAGGTAACATTGAGTTTGCCCAAAAGTAGCATAGCTTGGGTAGTGGTGGAGCTGAGACTTGAACCCAGAGTGGTCGATTCTGAAGCCTGAGCTCTTACCTATGGTACTACGGGAAGTGTATTTTAAGTCCTGTTGAATCATCCCTCAAAATGACTTATTTTCCCCTTTCTTTATAGATGCACTTCTGTTATTCAAAGATAGGCTTTTTTCAGCTTATTTCTGACCTGTGGCAAAGTTCCACAAACTAGTGTCTCTCCTTACAATCTGCTGTGTTTACCAAGTTGGGTCAATCTTCCCAGTCTTCCTGACATACTGTTTAAATCATGCAGCCCCTTTCTCAAAAATTCAAAGTGCCTGAGTCCTATACATGGATGGGACCTAGACTCTTAAGTCTGGTATTTTGATGGTCTTATAATCTATCTCCACATCCTGTATCTTTTCAGGCTCATATTCAAACTTCTCCCTTTGAGAATAATTCGTTTCTGATTTGGATTCAAGTGAACACAATTTCCCAGATGATTCCCAAACAATCTGCAACGCGTCAGCCTTATCAACTTTTCTCAGAATGCTCACACCAGAGGCCATCTCATTGCATAAAAAACCACCGCTCACACCTGAACTCTGTCTTACTCAGAGAAGTCTTCCAGAGTTGCTTTTCTCTCTGCTTCAAATTTGCTCATCAATTGACTTCTCTCGGTTCATGATCCGCTTGTCTATATTTCTGCTTTCTCTTTTTGTTTTGTCCCTTTATTCATTCAGCAATCAAACATTTATTGAACACTTATATTAACCAGATACCATATGAAATGTCAGTGATGTATGATGTAGGCATACACCTTCTACACAAGCAGTTTCAGTCTATTAGGGAAGATAAACCTTTCTTTATCAATTACCTGCATTTGTGATTTCAAGTTGTGCCACTCTATTTCACAGAAGTATATGCATTCTATAAGAGAAATGTGTGTTATATTTAGGGGACCCCAATAGAGGAGGCTGCCATGAGGAAGCCACATTTGAAGAATGACTAACAAGGTAAAGAGGACAATACAAAAAACTTTTAAGACAAGAGGGGCAGCATGTGCTGAGAATTCAAAGAGGGGGAGGGGTATGTTCTTGCAATTAGAAAGCCACCGGAGCTGGAGCCAGGTGACTGAGAAATGAGGCCCTAGAAGTAGGTTGGGATCAGATCATTAAACCTGATGCTCCGTGTTAGAAAGTTGAGTTCTTATAAAATAGGGGATGAGAACCTCACTGAATAGTTTTAGGCAAAAAACCAATAAAATTTGTGGTGATAGTGTATAGACTGAACTTAAGAGAGGCTATTGGTGTTATTTACACAAGAGAAAAATGGTGGCTTGGAATTTGGACTCTAGCAGTAAGTAGTGTTAGAGATGGAGACAAGAGGAAATACTTCAGGGGGAAAAAACATGGAAAATCACCTAATTTCAGGTGCTTTGTAAACTCTGCCTTCCAATCCCATTCCAGTATCTTACTGGGATAGTGCCTCTGGCAATTACCCATTTGTTTCCATGTTTCAAAGGTTCAGAAACGAGATGCAGGAGACTGTGTGTCTCCTGAGACCTCCCCTGACTGGATCTGTACCCGCTGTAACCCTTGACTATTCAGGCAGAGAGATTTGACACATGTAGTGCCTGCTGTCTGCATCTACGTGTATGTCTTTGTGTTTCTATGTGTTCTGTGTGTTCCTTTTGTATGTATGATCCCTTCATTTAGAGTTCCTGAAACCCTACCCATCTCTTAATTTCCAAATTAAAATTTACTTTTTCATAGCATCCTCAAAGAATATACTGACCGGAGTTCTCTCCTTCTGATCTTCTGTTATTTACATCTATAACTACTTTTATGACTTAATTATATATTGTACCATATTGTAAGCATGTTGTGAACATGTCTTATCCTTTGAGATATAATTGTGAGTTTGTGCTTTGGAATGTAGATTCTGTAGTTCATTATTATACCCCTGTTTTGGATCCTCATTTACCTCTCTTGAGCTGGGTAATTTACTTAACCTCTCTCAGTCTGTGATTCCTCATCTGCAAAATGGGGATAATTATATCAATAAGCAGTTGTGAGGAATCAACGAGAGAATGGATACAAAGTACTTAAAGCAATCCTTGGCACATAATGAGCTTTACCATATGATGACATTTTATGGTTATAAATGTTATTCTTTGAAATCAGAAACCTGTATCTTATTACTACTTTTGTCTACTTGGAGCTCAGTAAATATTTATTGAATTCAGATTTGAATTTAAGTATCTTCTTGCAAGGGGATACAAATATAAATAAATCTTGGTTCTTATCTGTAAGAATCTTGATTTGGTAGGGGAGCTAGTAACGTAAACTGGTATTTATATTATCAGTGTGATAGGTGTAGTGATAGACTATTTTGAGAGCACAGAAGAGAGGTTGGGAAATTTTCTAAGTGAAATAATGTATGAGTTGGGTATTTCATTAATCAATTAAATACATTAAATACATATTACCATAATGTATGTACATTGTGTAAACTCCAAGTTCTATAATAAAATAGTACTCCTGTCTTAGTAAGGATCATGCCTATCCCGATGCTACCACTTTTAACTCTGTATTTTTTTTTTTTTTTTTTTTTTTTTTTTTTAGAGAACGAGGCGGGTGTAGGAAGGGCAGAGGGAGAGACAGAGGGAGAATCTTAAGCAGGCTCTGCACCTAGTTTGGAGCCTGACACCAATGTGAGGCTTTATCTCACAATGCTGAGATCATGACCTGAGCCAAAATCAAGTCAGACCTTAACCAGCTGAGTTACCCAGGTGTCCCACAAGTCTCTATTTCTTGCTTTATTCCCCCCTCCCCCTTTTTAAGAAAGATTTTATTTGTTTTGCAGAGAGAGGGAGAACGAGCACAAGCAGGGGGAATGGGAGAGAGAGAAGCAGGCCATGGGGCTGGATCTCAGGATCCTGGGTTTATAACCTGAGTTGAAGGCAGACACATAACCTACTGAGCTAACCCAGGTGCCCCACAAGTCTGTATTTTTAAATCAAGTGTTTGCACCTTATTTTTCGTATCTAAAAAAAGTTATTTATCTATCTATTTCTTAGTATTCGGCTTTGTTATTCTACTCTTCCTCTACCTTGCCTTACGAAAACCACACATGTTCCTTTTCCCTTTTTTCCAATGTAATTTCATCCTTTCTTTTTGTGGGTGGAGAGGGGGTTAAACCAGTTCAGGAAACAGTTACATTGACTATGTAAATGTTATTTATCTCTGAGAATATCATCTGTTTATTACTTTTATGCTTTATACAACTTCTTTGGTTTTCTTGGAGTTAAGGATGATCTATATTCAAACCTAAAGTCTTACTAGGATTGTCTCATGTTGGCATTCCTATCAAGGCTTAAAACAGGTGTGTGGCACATCCAGGGTAGGTTTTAGGGGCAGTCAGCCTCGGTGGCAAGGACCATTTTATTACTACCATAATTTAGAATTGTTGGAGCCAGATGATAATAAAAAGCCCACTGACTCTTAGTTATATTATACTTTTTAAAATTTCTGCAGACGCCGCACCCCTTTATTGCCAGTGCTTGGGCACACTGCTCCCAGCAACATACACTTTGTAACACTCTGACCTGCGCTAAGTAGGGCAGGGAGTGGTGTGGGAAGGGAGGAGGGTATTCTAAGCAGGCAGTGCAACATAAGTAAAAAAGCGAGGAGGTGAGAAATGGCATGTTGCGTTTGTGAAATTACAGGTAGTTCTGTGTCAGTAGAACATGGTAGGGACCGGCTCAGATGAGGTTGTGATTGTTGACGGTGGTCAGATCAGGGTGATCTTTTTATCATAGACTGCTATTCACCAGATTCTGTCTTGTTGGCCATGGGGGTCCTTATAGCATTGAGTAACATGGTCAGCTTCGCTTCTGTATGAAGTAATAAATGGCATGTTAGCCAAAGAAATGGATATCTGGCTCCTTAAGTCAGCAGTTAAAATGCGATCTTTGCATATTTGGTGAGATGTTAATTCTTTAGGGGTACCCCATCAGTAAAATTTTTAGAGTACACAGTTCTCCAGAATGTGTGTGTATGTGCACACACATTCGTAATTTATGTACATGTGTTGTACTTTAGCTAATATTCAGGTCACAATAAACATTCAGAGCAAGGTTCTGTTTAAATGACAATAGAAGTAACAGTGGGAGTACATCAGAGTTCCCTGGACACTAACTGTTACATGTAATATGTATGCAGTGGGTTTACTGGGAGGGCTTTGGAGGGGCTGAGAGAAGCAGGATGGGTCTTAGGAGATGTTGACTGTGTCACATCTGAGGCTTCAGCTAGTCTATGGGAATCTCTGGAACTGGGTGGCTTCTTAGAGATGTCCTGAACTGAGGCAAGGGGGCCAGGCCTCTGTAGTGTCACACTGGTTTTGGATGTGGGCCAGGGAATGGAACTTTGGATGAGGGCATTTCTTAGGAAGGGCCTTAGAATTGAGTCTTCAGCAACCAGCACTCCTGGCAGCTGCAAAATATGGGCCACCAGGTAGCATCCCACAGCATCCACTAAACACAGCGTTCCAGATAATTTTTTTTCCTCTATTTTTTTTTTTAAATTCTTAGAGATTGTCCTTGAAATATGGCTAAAAAAGAACTAGCACTGGTTTAAGATATACAGTTTTGCCATCTTCCTGTGTTCATTTATATTTACATTATTAGTATTACTTGAAAATCCCTAGATTTTTGTTTCATTTTGTAAGAAGTCTTTAAAAAAAAAAAGATTTATTTATTTATTGATTTATCTGAGAGGATGGGGGAGGGGGGAGGGAGAAAGGGAGAAGATCTTCAAGAAGACTCCCTGCTGAGCCTGGAGCCTCAAGGCCTAATCTCATGACTTTGAGATTATGACCTGAGCTGAAATGAAGAGTCAGGTGCTTAACCAACTGAGCCACCCAGGCGTCCGTTATAGGAAGTCTTTTTGAAACACTTGTCCACTTTATGAGGATTAAGTTAGCTAAAAATTAGAGAATATAAAAATTAGAGAATATAAAATTATATTTCCCAAACCACATGAGATTATAATGTGATAAAATGGTAAAAGAAAATAGAATGGCATTAACATGGACTTCCTTCTGTTGTGAAATGAGGGTCCCTGTGGCAATCTATTAATAATTAGATGAAAACATAAAATCATACAGAAAACAGTATGGCATTTCCTTAAAAAATTAGGAATAGAATTACCATATGATACAGTAATTCCACTATTGGGCATTTACCCAAAGAAAATGAAAACACTGATTTGGAATGATATGCATACCACTATGTTTATTTCAGCATTATTTACAATAACCACGGTATAGAAGCAACCCAAGTGTCGATCAACAGATGAATGGACAAAGAAGAGGTGGTATATGTACACAATGGAATATTACTCAGCTATAACAAAAAAAATGGGATCTTGCCTTTTATGACCATATGGATGGACCTAGGGGATATTATGCTAAGTGAAATAAGTCACACAAAGAAAAGACAAATACTGTATGATTTCATTTATATGTGGGATCTAAGAAACAAAACAAACACAAACCAAAAAATGAAAAGCAAAAATAGAGCCATAAATAGAGAATAAACTGATAGTTGTCAGAGGGGTGGGCAAAATGGGTGAAAGGGAAGAAAATAAAGAAAAATAAAGAAAAATGAAGAAAATAAATAAAACTTCTAGCTTTGGATAAAAGTTATTTTTGGATTGAGGCCAAGGGAACATTTTGATTGGACGTAGGACAGCTGACTGTATATAGACATGTGATGGTGGTAGTGGTGTCTCTGTGCATTGCTTAGAGAGCAGGAATTCTTGCCCCGTATGTGAACAAGAGTATAAGCCTAGGTTTTTCAGGTTTCCAGATGGGCATCTAATTCACTAGTCTCCTAATTTTTTTAGGTCATTTATATGTACCATCAATAAAAGGATTATTATTTTACTAGTGGTAAATGTCCAAAAATAGAAATTAAAAGGGATTTTAATTCCTTTTAATTCCTTTTTTTATTCTTTATTCCCTCTTTATCTAAAGAGGGAATAAAGAATATTTATAGAACAACTAATATAAATAGATGTAATTTTTTTCTAGCATGCCAGTATATTATTGTTTTTTTGCCTCCACTTTGTAGACTTCTGAGCTCGGTTTCTAGAGAATAAGTTAATCACTAAATGGGGAGAAATTGTACTGGAGACAAATTTTGACTATTTTTTTGAGTAACCATGTTACTATTTAAATGAGATCATATGAACTCCAAGTATTAAAAAATAGATCAGATTTTAGAGTACAGTTGTGATGCTTTAAAATATTTTAAAACTCATGGAGGGACTGTGTGTGTGCATATTTGTGTGTGCAAGCTAGGGTCATAATGACTTAGCATTTCTTCTTGATTAATAATTCCTCATAATTACACCCATAATATATATTGTATGACTTTTTTAAAATTTACTAAAGGTGGCAGAAAAAATTAAAGGCATTTGGCAAGGATTTTAAGTGCAGAATTTGTGTAGATTTTTTGAGCTTTATTCTAATTTTATGAAGTAAAGAGAACATTAGTGGTTATTAAAAACAATTTGCCTTTATTTTTTCCAAAATATTTAATTTCATGCCACTAAAAACATTTGCCCTCATATTTTATTAGCTGTGTAATATTTAATGAATCTACCCAATTACAATAAGAAGTAGAATGACATAAACAGATTTGGCATTAAGCAGCAATTAAAGTGGTTAGAGTGGGTGTGTGTGGGTGTGCAGAGAAGACTTTTTGCCATTAGGGTGCCATGGCCAATAGTTTGTTTCACAGAAGGATGGGAGCACATTGATTACTCTGATAACCTGGTGAATGTAGCTTACCTAAGAAAGTTGTGCTATGGTATTAGTGATAACTTCTATGGAGTGCATTATGGCCGAAAAGCTTAGGGATTTATAAGGAGATTTTATAGGGTAGCTTGATTTATTCTGGAAATCATAGGTGGCTTCCAGGAAGAAGAGACATTTTGGTTGGGATATGAAGAGGGTAAGGGGAAGCAACTAGATGGAGGAGGTGTGGGTGAATATGGAATATGGAACGGCACGTACAGACTGACGTGGGCTACAGCTTGGAAAGCTGAGGAATTAAGGAGACCAGAGTGGCTGGGGTACAAAAAAGAAGGGCAAGTGTTTCAAAAAATGAAGCTGGAGGAGGAGAGTCTTGCAGGTGCTGCTAAGGATCTGGAGTTTGTATCAAAAAAGCAAAGGCAAGTTAAATGTTTCAGATTTGCATTTTAAAAAGATCACTCTGGGGGCTGCTGGGTGGCTCAGCTGGTTGGGCATCTGCCTTTGGCTGGAGTCATGGTCCCAGGGTCCTGGGATCAAGTCCTGTGTGGGGCTCCCTGCTCAGGGGGAGTCTGCTTCTCCCTCTCTCTCTCCGCTCTGCCCCTGCTCTCTTTCTCTCTCTCTCTCTCACTGTCAAATAAATAAAAACAATCTTTTAAAAAAATTAAAAAATAATTAAAAGATCATTCTGGCTGTTGTTTGGAAGGTGGAATGGATGGGGCCGCATTTATGTAGTGATTAGGTAGTCTAAATAGAAATGTCCCTGTCCTCAAGATTATTCATTCTACCATTTTGGGGGGGCTCATTCTGCTATATAACTAAATAAGTCCTTGAAATACTTGATGAAAAACAGAACCTAAATTTATCACAGGTGTAAATCTTTTCAATACTCAGGAAGACTTGGACCTGTATTTTCTATAGTGCACTTTGCTTACCATTGTCTCCCTTTATATTTGTATTTATATTCATGATTTCAGCACAATGTATTTTCAAGACAGTAGAAAAAAAAGGAAAAGTCACTCTTTGAAGCTTGTACCATGCTACTGAATTTCTTTGAAAGGACAACAAGTGTGTTTATTTTATCACTATCGGCCTAAAAATTAACCATGAAACATCATTCTCCACTTTTAAACTATGTCTAACAAAGAAATGCTTTATTGCAACTTCATCAATAATTCAAATGCAACTTAAAAGAAAGTAGGGCAGCATAAGGAAAAAGAGCACACTTGTTCCATAATTGAGTCGATTAAATAATATTGAGTCCCATTGTCATCTTTATATTGATGAAACAACTTTTATAAATACAAAGTCTAATAAGTAAGACCTCAGAATTATGAGGCAATGTCATAGACATTTCTGTATTTTTTTCTATTATAGAAGACAAGTAGCAAAAGCAACCTTTACTAGTGTGCAGTAAGGAAGGAACAGTTTTTGAAAAGTGCTCTTATTGGGATTTTAGTAGTTTTCAAGCCTGTGCAGTAATAGCCAAAGCTATTTTGAAACTGTGCATACATTAGTGTTCTGGTGCAGCATGATACAATAATGTGTGAAAAAGTATACGATCACACCTTGTTTAAATTTGCAGTTTTTGTGCATAATCCCACAGTGAGCTCTTGTTAGGTTTTGACTGCGTATAGGAGAGAAAAAAGTTTATGGAAGCCCACAGATTGGGGTTGGATGTAAACATCTGACTGTGGAAATAAGAGTTTTTGTTCTTTATTGAAGGATCAAGAGTTAAGTTTATGTTGTATATAATATTTTGCAAATCAACCTACAGTTAGTTTTACCCAGAGGAAGCTTTAGAAAGTACATATATAACCATCCTAATGAAAATGCATATCTGCTTATTTCATATCTGCAGAGTATGAGTGAAAAGGACCGAGTCTGATTTTTAAAAACAATTGTGCTATCATTTATGCATTCATATTAATGTTGTTTTTCAAAATTGTCACCCAGAGAAGCAAAACCCTGATTCCAATGATGCCCTTGTTCAAAACATTTTGGAAAACTTCCTCTCAGAATTGTCTTTTGAATCATTTGCAAGCCTGACTAAAACATCCATCTCATTACTTTCTATTCGTATTTTATACCAAGATTCATCATCCTTTTTTTATTCACCAGAGTTGGCTATAAATGTCTCTCTGAAATGATGAAAATGGCTAAAATTGACTTTCAAATTATGAAATTTGTCACCATTGAGGATATTTCGAAGTGTGTATGCATGTGTGTGTGTGTGTGTGTTACAGACTTAGAAAGCACTTTCAGAAGGTGGTAGAAATACTGTGGCTGATGGCTGATTTTTTAGAGTGAGTGGTGTTCTAAGGGGAGCCCTATGAAGGGAAAGCACATGAGGATGACATGGTATGTTTGTATAAAAACCAGTCACATTACTTTTTAATGACATTGGATGTTGGTTTTTACAATGTATACAAAGAAAAATGCAAATGATGTCTTTTGGAATGCAAGGCCAAATACCTTACACAATTAGTAGCATATTTTATTATTAAGACAATTAAAGGATTAAAGCAACTACAATACTAATCCTCTGTTGGCAGATTCTTCAGATAATGGTCCCTATGTGGGAATGTCTCTGTATAATTTTATTTAAGTACTACCATTCACTGTCTTATCTGTAAACATGTGTGTTTTTATTAGCATCTTACATAATTCATACTTACTTTCATGTCATTTAAAGGTACTATTTGGTAGCCTTTGAAATTTTCATTTTAGTTGACCTCTTCACAGAAGTAATTGACTCAGTTTTTGAAACTATTAGTGCTTGTTTTCTTAACCATCACTAAAGAACCCGGTTACATGTGCTTGAAATATAAGATAATTGAATTCCAGACGTTTTCTTAATTTAAGAAATTTGTGGCCATTTGGTACCACTCACACAATGTTACGTGTTGAATGATTTATGAATAAAATAAAAATGAAGTAGTAATGTACATATGCAGACATTCACCATTTACCCCCATTTGCACATCTTTATTCTGTTCTTTCTCAAATGGGGAGGAAATGAAAGAAACAATTGCCAGAGAGACTCAGTTGAGTAGTTTTTATTTTCTGAGTATTAGAGTTGTAATTAGTGCTGTTTAATAGGATAGAAAACAATTCAAATGAATTTTTCTGTGATCGGTTTTTGTGACACTGTACCCTATTGCCTCTGACTTCCAGCTTTGGGCATTAATGATAGGGATCAAATGCCTATTTCAAGAATGTCATCGGTTGCTCTTCAAAAATTGATAGATTTCAGTGGGAAGCTGTGTTCGAATATGACGGTCTCGTATTCACTTTTGTGCTACTTTCTGGTATAGCTAACTAAGAAGACAATAAAGTCTTCTTGTTTAAGTGGGTATGTTTCCTATGTAAATTTTGTAGTCTGATTTGTTTTGTACTGATTGCTTTAGCTATGATAACATTTCTTCTTTACTGGTTTCGTAGTACTAAATGGGTTTTCTTTTCCCGAATGCTTTTATCCTTGACTTCCCTAAAAATTTTAAAGCACAGAGTTTATCCAGGAATTGTTCTAGACTAATAGTTACTTCCCTCTTATTAAACATCTTAGATTGTATTAATGAAATTGAGTGCTATTTTGTTTTTGCAGAAAAGCTAGTTTATCGAAAAGGGGGAGCAGTTTTGAGGTACTAAATCAAACTGAATGAATTGTATGACACCTTTAATTCTTTGGTAGCTTTACCTATTAAGTGTCATGGATTTTTCACAGATGTTGTTCTTGAAACTCTACTGAAGGAAAGTGTAATATTGTGATAATGTTAATTTGCAATATGATTATTAACTGAAAATTTAAAAAATCTGTAATGGATTAGAAAATAAAATCCCAGTAGCTTTTTTGTTCCCCAGTAAGAAGAGTAGATTCAGAAAGCTTGTATTATAAATGTAGCATAGTAGTGCTTACTAAAAGTTAGGAGTTTTATTCTTGTAGGAGTTAGGCTAGTAAGTAATGTTTATATAATCCTGATAAACATTTCTCCATGACTGAATTTTGAGTGGAAAACTTTGTTTCCTAAAAGGCTGTATGTGGAAGAAAAAAAAAGAGAAGAAAAATAGGGCCTATCCCGTTTGTGAGTAGTGTGTGTGTGTGTGTGTGTGTGTGTGTGTGTGTGTGTTTAGATAGAGTTTAATACCAACTAATGCCAACATCTGGCAAAGAGATGGAGAGCTGGGAATTTGCTGCTTGAAACCCTGGGACAAAGTGTTCTGATCTGACCAGCAAACATAGCTGTGGACTTGAACTGGAATCTTCAGGGGCAGAAACGTCTTAAGTGTCTGGAAAATTGGCCTGTTGAGTCACCATGAAGGCACTAAAACAAAACTAATTTTAAGCAGGTCAAAGTTCAGTGATTCCCTCTGGAATTCAAACTTTTTTTAAGAGTCTCATGTTTAAGTGAAAAGGGTCAAAGTTGATGCACTGTTACAATGTTTTGAATGCTTTCCCTTAAGAACAGCCACCCAAGCCGGGATTAGCATGAGGAACTGCAAGGCTGGCACTTCAGCGTCTGGGTTAAAAATATTTTAAAGCAGTAAATGCAGTCAGTACAGAGAGATCCCTGGGAGCCTTTCTATTCAAAAATGTGTGAGCTCAGGGCAGCGACTGCAATGTAATTTAGGGCAGTGTATGCTTCATAGCTTTGGAGAATATTGCTTCCCACTAATGTTCCATCGGAGGATGGTAGGATAGTAGTAATTTTAGAAGGTAGTATTCCTGTTTGTCTTACATCGAAAACTTCAGAATAAATAAAGGGACCTATCAACTGAGCAAGAAATGTAACTATGGAAAAGTACCAATGAATCTAAATTTGAACTGAACAGATACAAAATCAGCATGGGTGTAGGAATATTTTTAAGGAGGAGGCTGCAGCAAAAGCGACTTCCCAGGGAATGGACCTCACAGGTATGTACCATGTGTGACACATAGACCGCAGAAACTTTTGAGAGAAGGCCTTGTCTACAGTGTGGTGCTTTAGGTATGACCTGATGTCATGCTGTTAGATATTTGAATTGAGGAATTATTTTAGAAAATGGAAACACAGGGGATTTAATTTCAGTAGCTGGAATTCAGATGATATCTGAATATCCCGAGGATGCCAAGCAATTAGCTAGTCAGAAATCCTTGAATGAGATTGTATTGGGATCATATGATGGCCTCACTGTGAAGTGAGTGATTCCAGGACTTTTGATGTTAGAATATTATATTCTGCAGCTTATTGTGATTGACTAGACTTTTTCTGAGGCTGAAGATCCTGTTGCTGACTAGGATGAGACTTAAACAACATTCTTAGACATTGAAAAGAAATTATTATTTTATGGGTTATGTCTAGGAAAGGGGAGAAGAACATTTACTGTGTGTTCAAATTTAGCAGCTCAGCTAAAAGCTCTGGCGTAGCTATGAAATTTGGCTGGTATCCATAGTCTCCTAAACTCCTTATAAAACTTTGGTTGTTCTTATTAGCTAATTTTTTCCCCCCCTGGTACCAGTTACAGAATAACTCTGTTACTTTTCACCATAAACCTGTGATACTCACTTTGAAGAAGCTTTACTTATTCAGTTACTTATTCAGTAAATATGAGTTATTCTAACTTGAGAAATTACATTTTGCACTGTGTTTACTGTGTCTCAAGAGATATGAGCTCAGTCATGTCTGTTTATTTTAATGAGATAAGTCAGGCACGTGTGATAATTTTTACCAAAATGCAGAATAAAAATGCATGAAAAAGAAGGAAACGCTGAGTTATTATTGTATGACATGTTAACTCTTATACAGTTTTTAATAAGAAAGGGATTTGAGCTAGACTGAAAGATGAGAAGATGTCATGCATGTTCTATGTGGTTCCTTTAGGTTACAGGTTAATAGAAAGCAGTCTTTGATTGGATTCTTGAACTCAGTTATGTTTATAATTATTAATACTGTGAATCCTGCTTATTTTAATGTAGTGATGAAGAAAGAAAAATAAGAGAATCAAATATTAACAAGGGTTAAATTAGAAAAGCTCAAATGCCAAATGTTTTCATAAACTGGTGCTAGGATGCTGGTGCTGGGATAGTTTTAGAGTCAGTTCTTAGATTTCTTTGAATCTTAATTATGGACCAGAATTTTAAATTTCTGTGCAAGGGATTCCAAAAACAAAATTTATTTACCATCTGAACTGTATGAAGAAATCATTTAGAAGCCTCAGTATGTTCAATATTCCAATTTATTTTAACTCCACGTGACGAGTTAATAGTTTTATCACAAGTAACCTTTAAAAAAAAATGGTCGTAGCTCTGAACTTTTGCCCCTCTGTGTGTCTTTGCAAGGAGAGCTTTCAAAGAGAAGAGTCTTAAAGCTGTCTGATAGTAAAATATCCTGATCCATTTTCGTTTCCCTCCATCTCCAGGCTCTGTGAGCTGTTAAACTTAGGCTAGCTGACTGCTGGCTCTCCATGCTGTGCTGATCCTTTTGTTTAACTGGCATTTCTCGTAGCTTCCCCACTTAAACTAGCTATCAGAATCCTATAGGTCAACCAGATAGTTTGCCTTATCGCAAGCTCACCTGAAACATCTTTTGAGGTAGGGCCTGTGATTTCATGACAAATAGTCACCTCAGTGGGGAGTTGCAGAGCTCACCTCTATCTTCCAAGGGTTCACCATAACCTATAATAATAATTTGGTGACACAAAATGCTTCTTTTTATGCATTACCTATTTCCAGAGGCCTAACTTAGGTTTGTATCAAAATGGATCTCACAAACAGTACAGCTTCCCGCTGAGAAGCAAAGTGCTACTGAGCGACTTTCTGTGATTCTTTTGGTGGCCTCTGGGAGGGGTGAGGAAACGCTGGGGGAGTGAAGCAATTGTGGGTGGCTGCTCGAGGAGCTAGGACAAACCCTGGTGGAGAGTGGTTTTCAAAGGCAGAATAGCTTTATGGAATTGTCGTATCAGGAACAGAACTTTGTTCTCTCACCCTTGCGACGAGGCACATTTTGGAACGAGTCAAACAGCAGAAGTGGTTACAACACATACCTTATTTTTCTGTATGATTTTCATACTTCATGCTCTAGCAACAACGACAGCGCTTACCCAGGTGTAAATACACACATAATAATACAGCACTGGGAAAGTTTTAAACTTGAAGTGTCCGTTGAGAGTCTTAACTCCTCATCCCAGAATCCCGGGTCATCCCAGGGTTAGTCCAGTCGGAAAAGCAAGCAAAGTTAATCTGTCAGTGTGTCTCATCTTTAACCATTTTTAAATTACCTAGTATCTACCCCAAATATGCTAGGCTCCTTTATTGTCCTAGTTCTTTTCACAAAAGAAAGCATATACAAATTTATCATTTCTTTCTTTCTTTCTTTCTTTCTTTTTTTTTTTTTTACTTAACTATACCCAGGAGTATTTGTACTTTAAATAGAAACGTATGAAGGGTTGTTTTTCATAAACATTTACTAGACTTAGAATTTCTGGCTCTTTTGGTCGTTGGGGATGGGAAAATACAGCAATATTATTTTGCAGAAGGGGTCTTCCAGCGAGCCCTCCCTTCACACCATCGAGGCGAAATCGCCATTAGAACTTCTGGGAACTGATTTGAGCCCGAATATGGATGGTAAATGACCTGCGGTTTACAATTCCGCGATGGGGATTTCTCTACTTTGCCACACTTTAGGTTCTGCGGCAGCTTCCGACGGCAGCCATTTGCCTTGACCGTGCCCGGTTCTTGCACCTGGAGCAGGGGTGGGAAAACTTCAAGGAGCCAGGCAGATTGTCAAGAACTCCATCCCCAGAACTTGAACTCCTGCTCCCACTTCGGCCTTTTGCTCTTGCATGTTTTCTGAGTGAGGGTTTTTCTTGGCCTGCTGCTTCCCCAAGTGGCCTGCCTTTGCCTCTTCACTGTTCTCGAGGGATGTGTTCCCAGAGTGCCCATTTCCCACCCGCCCCTGGGAGCACCGCAAAGGAGCAGCTGTCCTTGCCTTCCCACTCCTACTCCATGGGGAGGCTTGGGTGCACAAGCTTCTGTTACATCCTTAATTTGTGCATCTCAGGCACAGCTTGCTCAGCTCTACATTTTTGGCTCAGCAAACACGTTGAACGTGTCTGTATAGGTGTTCATCTTGGGGTACACCCATCTGGGCATAAAAGACGTGGTTTCTCTTTTCAAGGACTCCGTTGTTAAGAGTATTTAATGGCTACTGGGGGAAAAAGACCCCACTGATTTTTAATGTCCTTCAAGTGACATGCTTATGGCATTCTTTTCGATTCTTTATAAAGCTGTGTAAAAACTGGAATTTTAAGGATTTTTTTTACCCTAAAGACTGCTTTCAGACACATTATATCTATTTTCTTATTTAATTGGGTATAATTCCTTTTGTAAGCGTTTCTCATTCAAAGCAGGAGGACTTTCTACCACCATGGTCTAAGAGTTTGGTCACTTTCCTTCGGCATTGCTTAGATCTTCCTTGTAATAGCAGCTCCCTGATGAAAACCAGAGAAAAGAAATAACATCAAACCCTCAACTGCAGCTTTTGTCCCATTTAAATTGCAATAGATAATTTTGAAAAACTGTAAGTGGGGTGATGATGTAAGATGGACTTTTAGTTCTCCTTTCAAAGTTTTCTTCTAATTTTTGTGCTTATTTCAAAAGCTTTACCTAGAATGAGAGTGCATTCATGTTGTTTAATGTCCTTTGTTTTCATGGTATTGTTTTTTATAATGATTGGTGGATAGAAATGTGCCAGGGCCATGCTTTGGGATCTGAGCCTCCTTTGGACCCCATAGGATGTCAATGGACTCATTAGGACTTAGCCAAGTTTTATGCATTATTCATAATATACATTCACAGCGTGCGCACTAACGACTGTCTCCTGTGTCTGCTTAGTCAGAACCATTTGCATGCTGTATTATGGAACCATAATACAGAATGCAGTTAGCCACATTTTCTGTATTATCCTTAATACATATTGTCATCATATTCTGTTATGGGGTATGTGGTGAATGTGTTTAAACAATAGCATGCACTTGTGCATTATGATTCCATAAAAACAAATGTATAATAAAAGTCTTGATGGAAGTAATTATTGCATATGTGCAATAATAGTTTCTAAAAAAGCCTTCATATTATTTCTAGTTTGCTTTTATTGTTTGATTATCTAGTTATTTGTTTTATGTTGTTTTATGCCTGCTGGACTGATATCCTGAAATTTTTTAATTTTACAAACAACATACCTTCTTTATCCCTCTCGTATCTTCCCTCATTAGTTTCCCTTAATGAGTATTTAAAAATATAATATTTAAAAGAGACTCGATGATTAGGAAAAGCATGTTTCCTAACTACCCATTGAAGATCTGTAGGGTATTTGTTATAAAGAGCCTGTGCTCCTTGTAGCAGTAAGAACTGTGTTATATATGTGAGAAATTAACATCGAATTATTAATATCAAATTATCTTCCATATCCAGGATCTAGAGGTTCTGAGTTCTAAAGTCAGCAGTGACTACATTTAAAGGGTTGGCACTTTATCTTTTTATCTTGGACATCTTGCTTGCAAAATGGAAATGACCACTGTTTAATTGCAGTAGAATATCGATTCATTATGTCTTTTTTTTTTTAATGTTGATTTGGAATAGACAGAAAAAAAAAAAACCAATCCTAGAAATATATCTCTGTGTCACATGTGTGAAAGAAAAAGGAATTTATATAAAACTTTAAAATGATAACTTATTGAAAAGTTATGCTATAATGGAAAGCTTAAGTGCACAATATAGTAAAAGGATTCAATGGAGTTAAGTCTTTTGTGAGCATTACTGGTGGTTTTTCAGTAGTTCGAAATCATCTTAGCTACTAGTGAACTCATGTTGGAATGTTCACTTTGAATACTGTAATTCATTTAGTGTCCTCCAAATCTAGTGCTTTTACAAATGACCACTTTTAATTTCATTATGAAACCATTTAAGGATTCATTGGGAGTTAGAACATATAGAAGATGGTAGTTTTAGTTGGAAGGGCCATTAGTCTTTTTATTGATCACGACTTTTAATAGTAATCTGTTTTACTCATAGTCTTATGAAATTTATCTGTTTTTCTGGACATTATTGGTGAATTTATTTCAGATAAACCATCTCACTGAAAATTTGAAGTGTACCCATGGTAGTTGTAAGCCATCCTTCTCATCTCCTCTTTTCTGCAAGTTTGTTACTATGCATCCATAAAATGGCTCTTTCAATACCTTATTATTCTTTGGGAATCTAAAGAAATTCTTTGGGAATCTAAACTTGGAGTGTATATGTGGCTCAGTTGGCTAAGTGTCTGCCTTTGGGTCAAGTCATAATCCTGAGGTCCTGAGATCAAACCCCATGTTGGACCTGCTTCTCCTTCTTCCTTTGCACCCCCCTATGTTAGCTCTCTCTCTTAAATAAATAAATAAATAAATATTTAAAAAATTAAAGGCTATATAAACTTGATACAAAATCTGACTAATACCTTTTCTGTCTATCTCAATGTACTATTCTTTATTTCTGCCATGGCTTTTATGGTTGGGGTCATGTGTACATGTTGAGAAGTCAATAGATAGGCTCTCTTGGTTCTAGATATAATTCCAAATATGATATATTGAATTACAAGTAGCCAGACCTCAAAATAGGACAGAGGAAGATATACTACTGACCCAAATCTAGATATTCTGGTTGTCTGGAGTGATATGAATTTGTCAGATGAAGAGAGATAAATTGAGAATTAGAGAGGTAGTTAAAGGGGTACACCCCCTTGAATGAAAGTTTTTCTTCATACAGGGAAGGAAAAGACCTTAGTGACTTCTGTCTTAAGCTATATTCTTTCTACTTTCATTTGATATTTCCTCCCAGTAGGCTTACTTAACAAAGTTGATCACTTTGTTCAACTTTTATTGTCAGTTTAAATATTTCCTCTGCCCAAAAAGTCTTCAGGTTAATTCTGGCTTCCCCCCCAGCCCTCATATTTTTAAAGAAACTCTTGATCCTCTGTGTATATGTCTGGATGAAATAGAATACCTAAAAATGTTTTGTTTGTATTTTTACTTACTAAGACACATTTATAAATCAGATGACTAGAAATGGCTTCAGGTTTTTTTTTAATTAAAAAAATTTTTTTAAATTTTATTTATTTATTTGACACAGAGAGAGGTCACTAGTAGGCAGAGAGGCAGGAAGAGGAGAGAGCGAGGGGGAAGCAGGTTTCCTGCTGAGCAGAGAGCCCGACTTGGGGTTCGATCCCAGGACCCTGAGATCATGACCTGAGCCCAAGGCAGAGGCTTAACCCACTGAACCACCCAGGTGCCCCACGATTTCAGTTTTTTAAAAACAGAAATTTTTATATAAAAGAGTGTTGGATCTAATTCAGTGTGGCCCCTTTCAAAGCTGTACACATCTTTCGGTGACTCTGAAATTGCTCAGAATGTTCCAGGAGTACCTCCGTTGGAGCTGTCATAGAACCTGCAGCATACTCTCTTGATTACCTCAGTGTGCAAACTTTCTAACTTGGAAGAGAGGCGTTCTATTTCGAAAGAGTCAAAAGATATATCTGAGCCAAGCCTGGTTAATAAAACAGGCAGGTAGTCAAAAGGGGACTGGGTATGGGGACTAGTACAAATTGTAGCACTCAAGTGACAGATCTGTTTCCTTGGGTCAGTCAGTCATTGGAGGAGTAGAGAAGTGTTAAGCTCCAAAAGTGTTTTAAGCAATAGTAGTAACAGGGACATGAGTACATACTTTCTTAAGTTTGATTACTTGAAGGACCATACCTATTTTCTTGTGAAGGTTTAAAATAGATTTAAAATAGGTTACATTAATTTATAAGTTATACTTTGCATAATCACAACGTATTTCAAGGCTTTTTGTGTTCATCTATAAGAGATGTACAAAAATGTGTCCATTTTTATAGCTTGGTGTGTGTCTGCTCTTTCCAAATTATGAAAAATGCAGTCTTTCAAAACCATTAATTCTGAGCTAAGATAAGGTGTTCAAATGGAAAAATAATATGTCTTTTTGGCTTTTCAGATTATAATTCAATATTTCCAGGGTCTAAATATTTTAAATGTAGATTTTTTTTTTCTGCTTGATATTAGTCAGTGATTGCCTCAATTTTCATAACAATAAAATTTATTTCAGGGAGTTTCTTCATCCGAGTTTATTTTTTGGCTCTTTAAGACCTGTTTGGCCACTTGCAGACTGGTGCAGTTGCTTGCAAAGAGACCATTCTGTCGGTTAACAGTAAGAAACATACACAGTAATATATACACAAGAATTTCATAACTAACATACATAGTAACAAATTTTAAAAGACTGTCATTTTGGAGATTTATTAATAATAAAGTAATTATTCACCAGCTCATATCATTTTCATGTTTGAGGGATTTCAGATATGACCATTTCCAAATCCCCGATACCCGCAAAGTTGCTTGGAACATTCCACCATCAGGAATAATGTTAGAAGTGTTGATACAGGGGCGCCTGGGTGGCTCAGTGGGTTGAGCCACTGCCTTCGGCTCGGGTCATGATCTTGGGGTCCTGGGATCGAGTCCCGCATCGGGCTCTCTGCTCGGCAGGGAGCCTGCTTCCTCCTCTCTCTCTCTCTGCCTGCCTCTCTGCCTACTTGTGATCTCTCTCTGTCAAATAAATAAGTAAAAAAATCTTAAAAAAAAAAAAAAAGAAGTGTTGATACAAGCAGAAGTAGCTTCAACAAAGAATGTTGAATTAAGAGAAAATAGCTGAGTACTATTTTATCTTATTGCAGATAATTTGGAAACTCAAATGATTTAGGGAATTGCCATTTGTTGTGGAGGATTAAGAAATAGAGTAAATTTTCCTGTGAGGTCACTACTGGGGAAAATTCAAATTAATGTATATACTAAAAATAAGGTTTGGATTAGTGTGAGTTAGCCATCACTTTCTTTAAGTTTGAATTAAGTTTGATTTGGCTTTGTAAGTAATCTTTGTTACTTCCATAATAATATCATGAGTTTACCGTAGACAAATTTTGGGGAGTACAATGGGATCTTAGCGATTTTAATAGATTTTAACAGTTTTCTTTATCTCAGTATTTCTATGTAAATTTCAGTTACAGATTTTTGGTTTAAATTTTAAGACATTGCTCTTTAACCCACTCTCTATTCTTGAATATTGCTATCCCAGTCTCTAGTCCAGAGAAGAGAATCCACTTGTTATTTAGCTAAATTGGGAAGTTTATCCTTCCTCTATTTCTACCTTTCTCCCTTTGTCCTTCCTTTATTCCCTTTCTGTTTTTCTTGTCCTTTAAATCCCTAACTCAGCTCTTAATGCATATTGGATATTGAGTGGAGAAGGGCAATAAAATTTGCTTTTCTAGGAAAGTTCTATGTATTATTCTTTCAAGACTATTCCTAGTTTTTAATGGCTTAAATATCTGTGCCCATTAGTCCTGTAAGAAACCCCACCCAGTTTTGTATTGCTGCTCCAGAAACAGCCTGGGCAGAGAGAGAATCTGAAGCCATCATCTGGGTTCTTGTCTCAGGACACTTAATTTCTCTGAACTTCCCTTTCTTCATCTGTAAGGTTGGGTTTAACTCATAGGATTTTTTGTGAGCATTAAAATGAGTCCCTTACATGAATGCATTTTGTAAACTTTAACATTCCAAAAGATTTGAGCTGTTCTTTCATTGATTTGGTGAAATGCAGAGCACCAGGGCAGCTAGGCTTACAATTATTTTTGTTGATGGGTTTATGATCTTTTTAATATGCCATATACCTTTTGATAAAGTTCAAACTTTATCGTTCTCAGCTGGAATGGCATTAGTCCTACAAGTTATAACCCCTGGAAAAAAAACAACACAAGGTCTGCTTTTGGGTTATATTCATTTTGGTTGTTGTACAGTTTGGAGTAAGGTTTCTGATGGTACCCCTGAGTGTTGACAGTACCTCTTGTGACCTCTATACTTGAACTCTCCTAAGATTCTGCTTCTTGTTTTCTTTTTCTTTTTCTTGACTAATGTAAATATAAATTTTTGTTCAGGCCTAGGGGATGATGTGTATATTTTCTTTTTGTTAATAGGTATGTGGTATATAAATCAAGTATTTATAACTCATTATTTTGATAACATGCTACAGAAATCCCAGTAGCCATGTTTAATATTTGTTTTAGGAAATTTGCCACTGCAGACAAATTTATTTTAGACTGACTTCTCTGAAGAATACTGAATTAAATGGTGGGGGAAAAAATCCAACGTGGTAAAGTAATGTGATATATTATCTGAGTTCATGGGAGCCATTTGTAATCTTTTCTCAGAAGGTTTTTTTTTTTTTTTTTTTTTTTTAATTCTCTCTGTATTTATTGCTTGTTTGTGTTCTCTATATAGTAACTGGTCTCTAGACGTGGGCTTGTACTGATGAATTATAATTCCAAGTGAAGTGACAGATACAAGTATTTCTGGGTGTGGAACCTCCATTCTGACTTTATGCAAGTCACTTGATCTCTTTTTTTCTTCATTCTTTTTCTTTCCTAGCTTGTGAAGGAAACAGTTACAATGTATTTTGCAAGACTTCTCAGAGGCCTAAATGAGATAATGTAGGTAAGAACTCAAACGTTCTGTCATTGCATACCAATACTAGCTATCAAAATACTGAGTATTTGCCTACTAAAAAAAGAAATTATAAATGCCCAGCCTTTGAGGAGTGTTTTGCAAAATTTTCTTCAAGATTTTAAGTTGGTCAGCAGAAATAGAATTTTAGAACTGGGACATCTTTAATTCTTACTCCAAACCCTCTGGAAGAAATTGAGGGTCACATAAATAAGTAGGAGAATTGATCTCAGAACCCAGATCTCCTGACTGGCTGGCTGGGCTGTAATGCCCACCCTGAAAACAGCTGGGTGCACCGTTGGCCTCCTTTGGTGTTAAGATGTCTTTCAAATGAGAGTGATATAAGAGCAGTAGCATTCACCCTTCTCTCAGAAAAGAAGGACTCTAGAGAGGCATTTTCCTTTTGCTTTCTTTTTCCCCTTGTGGTTATTGACAAAGCTTGGGATCATGTCGAAACTTGTTGCAACCACCAGGAAACTCTTTCAACTTTTAATAGTTATCACCCTGCTCCTAATTAACAAGTAGCAAGCATGATTATGCTCCAGTAAGTTGGAAAGACTTATCAGACTTTAATATTTAGATGAGGAAAAGACCTCCAGCCATGGGTAAAAAAAAAAAAAAAAAAAAAAAAAAAAATCCCTGTTGATATTTTCCATAAAAGGGGACGTACAGTTCAGAACCAGCAGAGCCAACTCTGTCACTCTGTGTAAATGCAATCCTGAGACGTGGCTAGGAAGAGAGCATGTTAGTCACGGCTTATATTAACACACAGCGTTCTCTTGAATTCATTGGCTTTCTTCTTATGAAAATGCTGCATAAGGAGCCATAAGGAGGTTATTCTTTCTTTATGTTTGCCCTGAAATAAAACAAAAATAACACAAATTATTAAACTTGCATTTAGAGAAGGGTGTGATGAGGATAGCTTTTTGTAAATGAATGTTTTGCTACTGGCATCCATTTGAATCGAATAAGTAATGTGCCCTAAAGGGAAAGTAACTTTAAAAACCATATAAACATAATTCACCATTTCTAAAGTAATTGATACTTACACTTATTACAACTGGTGGTGACTCACTCTCTCTCTCTCAAAAAAAAGCTCTTTTTCATAAGAAATAAGTAGGACACTCAGCTCCCCTGAGAAACTAGTTGGTTAAGTGCTTGTGTCTATGTTCCTCAATCTGCTCCGAGGTGAAGAGTTGGACCTAGATGTTGAGTATGGTCCAGGGTAATATGACTTGAGTTACTTGCAGAATATCAGAAAATTTCTTTTACTTTATTTAGATTATATTTAGTGGCATTTAAAGAGACAAAAATAATCTACAATAGAGAAAACAAAAAGAAATACAGAAATAGATTTCCTATTACTGATAGTGTGTTTTGGTGGAATTTGGAAACAGAATTATTGTCTTGGTGACATAACTAGAGGTTAGTTCAAGGCATGTCACCAAAGAGGTTGTAACTCGTTTCAGGGTTCTTGTATATAGTCTCAGCAACGAATATAGCCCATGAGTTCATCACTCAGGTTCTTCCTAGATGCCATGCATTATTTTTGACATTGAGGCTAAAGCAGTGAGCAAAGTGGACAGCACTTGCTCTCAAGGAGCTTACCATCTAGTGAGCATGATAGAAAATAAACTATTAATAAAGAAATATGATACTTTATAAAGAAGAAGAAGAAATAGCATCATATTGTCAAGAGTAGTTCCTGGGGTCTGCTTTGGTTGGGGTAATCAGGGAAGAAGATGACATTTGAGTTGAAATCTGAATGATAAGAAGGAAGAATCTGTGTGATGATCCAGGAGAACAGATTTTGTGGGGAAAGTACTAACTTTTGCTGGGCCCCAGTGGTGGAGGAGAGCCTGGCTTGCTGTGGCAGGGAGAGCCCACTTTTCTACTTTTTTCTTACACTCATTACGCTTTTCATGCGTCCTCTCCCACACACAATCTCAGCTCATGACCTTGTATCCCATTTCTTCTAGAAGGTTAAGTGAACAAGAGGAGGATTCTCACAATTTCTATCACGGTAGCTACGGCCCCACTGGTGTATACTCTGCCTTCTCCTCTTTCCTGTGTATAAAGTGTCACGTTGTTATTAAAGGCTCACTCTTCCACCTGTGCACAAGATCCTACAGTCTGTTCCCTCTGGCTGGCTCCTATATGACTGCTCCCGTATCCTTTATGTCTTCTGCATCATCAATCAGTTTCTTTCTGTTTGCTAGGTCTTCCCCTTGATCTATCAATTTGTTGTTTCTTCTATTTTAGGAGGAAAAACACTCTTTGGTGTCACTCTTCCCCAGTGACTCCACATTTGTCTCTGTTTAAAGAATTCCTTGAAAAAGTTGCATATATTTTTTCCTCCAAATTGTTCCCTCTCTTTTTCTCTTGAAAGCACAGAGGCATTTATTTGCCTTCATCATGACACTGAAACTACTCTTGGTTTAAGTCAACAGTGCCCTCCATGTTGCTATACTTGATCGCTTGTTAGTCCTCCCCTTAATTGTCCCATCGGCGACATTAGAAACTCTTGTTTACTCTTCTTGCCTCATAGCACATTTTTAACTTGACTTCTATTTCTTGATTTTTCTTGTACATACTAGCTGCTGCCTCTCTGTTCTTTATTTGGTCCATTTTCATCACTGTAATCTCTCAACATTGGCGTGCCCCAGGGCTTAATTCTTGGACCTCTTCTCATTTATATCAAAACAAAAAACTCTGTTCATCCAGTCTAATGGCTCTAAATGTCATATGTACCCTGGTGACTTCTAAATGTATATCTGGACACCAGAACTCTCCTAACTTTAAACCCCTATATCCAACTGCCTACTTGACAGCTGTCACTAAATGTCTAATAGGCAATTTAATATAATAGGTACAAAAATGAACTCCTGCTTTCCCCCTGCTTCTCCTAGAGTGTTTTCTATCTCAGTTATGGCAATTAACATTCTTAAAGATTTTATCTATTTACCTGACAGAGAGGGAGATAGAAGGAGAGGGAGAAGCAGGCAGGGAGTCCAACACCGGGCTTGATCCCAGGCCCCTCTGATCATGATCTGAGCTGAAGACAGATGCTTAACTGACTGAACCACCCAGGGGCCCCCGCAACTAACATTCTTTCAGCTGCCCCAGTGAAATCCTTGAAATCGCCCTAATGCTGCTCTTTCTTTCTTTAATATTCTAGTCTCTTGGGAATCTTATCTTTTCTACCTTCAAAATATATCCAAATTCTTTTTTTTTTTTTTAAGATTTTGTTTATTTATTTATTTGACAGACAGAGATCACAAGTAGGCAGAGAGGCAGGCAGAGAGAGAGGAGGAAGCAGGCTCTCCGCTAAGCAGAGAGCCCGAATTGGGGCTCCATCCCACGACTCCGGGATCATGACCTGAGCCGAAGGCAGAGGCTTTAACCCACTGAGCCACCCAGGCGCCCCAAAATATATCCAAATTCTGACTGCTTCTTCCAACTTCTTTAGCTACCACTTGAGTTCAAGCTATGGTCATCTCTCATCTGGATTATTTTGGTAGCCTCCTAACTGGTGTCCCTGCTAACACCATTGCCCATCTCTAGCCAATTTTTAAGAGACAGTCCGAGTGACCAGTTGAAAATGTGGATGGATCATGTATTTCCTCTGTTCAAAGCCTTAATGTTCCATTTCTCTCATGGATCAATAGCCACGATATTCCTGCGGCCTACAAGGCTGTCACAATTTGTTATTGCCCTTCCTTTTGAACCTCATAGCCTAATTTCTTCTCTTTTGTTTCATCTGGTCCTCATTCTTCAAACTCTCCCCCAACCCCCCCCCTCCCTACAGGGCACTTTGGCACTTGCTGCTCTTTCTCCAAATACCTGCATGCCTTGCTCGCTCTCATTTAGGTCTTCACTCAAATATATTTTCTTAGTGAGTCCTCTCACCACCCTGTCTCAACATTCCCCAGCCTTTCCACCCATCCTCAAGAACTCACTTACCCCCCTTCCCTTTCTCAGCTACCTGGTTTATTTTTCTCTGCACCTCTAATTGCCATTTCAAATTTACTATCCATTTTCTTAGTTTTCTTGCCTCCCTCAACTAGAAGGTCAGCTCACTGAGGAGAGAAGTATTTGCATGTTCTGTTCATTGCTGTATGCCCCGTACTTCCAAGTGCTTAGTAAATAAAAATGTATGAATGAAGGATTGAATGTAAAAGTGTATGAACTAGAGAAAGATGAAGGTAGCAAAAGTTATATAGTGATTTAATGAGATGGAATTTCATTTCTAGGGTTCTAGGATGCAATGCCATGTTTAATTTTCTGGCTCAGAACTGTTTCCTGGGCATAAAACCAGTATAACTTTGAAAGAATAAAGATTTTTAGATCCTCACTTGGAAGTATAATGATCATGCAAATCCTACATACTCATACCTTATTCAAGGAAGTTAGAAAATACATAAATGGGCTATAGAAGATTGCTGTATAGGATTGCAGAAATTTTGTTTCCTAAATATTAATACAAATATCATCTTAGGGAAGTAAAACAATTTAAAGTAATGGTTTTTAAAAAAAACTTACAGGTGTAAAAGAGAAGCATATGGTTGAACAGAGATTGCCAATGAAATTGACAGATGATTAACATTCATTAAAACTTTTAATTAACACCTTTTGGAAAATTCTATAAAATGATACTGTATGTAAATTACTATGTGTGATATCTTTGAGCATTCTCTTACCTGTTTTACAGAAGGGAAAAAATGGATCACAAAACCGCTTATGATACAATTTTCCGTAGCCCTAGGTTTGTTTTGAGTGTTATCTGCTTGTGTCAATCATGCCAATTTGAGCTGCCAATATTCTAAATATATTTGGCTGAGATAGAAGTGATTCTCTGTATATCCTGGAGGAAAGAAAAGCTACCTTTTAGTTTCTTATTCCTTCTTTTTCCCCAGGCATTTTCTGATTGAGTAACTATAGGAGAATTTGAGCTTTCACAGGGAGTTTTCCAAGGTGATTTAAAATCACGTTTGTTTAAAATCTGGTTAATAAAATTTATGATCAATAAGTCATATATAAAATAACACTGAAGTTTTTCTGACGACTTCAAGACCCTACACTTTATTCTATATATTGAAACTGTATTTTCTCTTTACTGTTTGTGGTACAATGGGAGTGGTTTTCTACTTGAAAATAGTGGTAGTTGGTATTAGTAAGACGTCCAAATGTTTGCAGAAGTACAGTTACTATCGGATTGTCTTATTGATTTTTAAATTAATTTGAATTCTGATAAATGGACAGCTTTTTAGTGTTTTGCTGAGAGAATTATGGTACAAATATAGGCTTACCTGCCTATTGCTAATTTTTAAACCTTTGGGGGAGGGTGGTAAAAAGCATAGAAATATGTGGTTTTTTTTTTTTTTTTTTTTGACAGAAAACATTTGTTAATTGATAACATGTTTGGCCAGGGTTAAACATTTATTGGTAGTCCAGAGTCATCATTAAGGATATGAATTATTATTCCAAGCTGTCACCTCTTGAGACCCTCTAGGACTGCCCAGGGTATATGACTCTTTTTTTTTCTGTCTGCTTATAATGATTGCATGAAACTTCCTCTGCTTCTCTCTTTTGCTACTTTCTCCATCTTCCCATTTCCCCAGCCTCTCTTCTCTCTGCATTTCTCCACTGAGTTTTCCATGCTTCTAGACTTAGTGCCTGTTGACTTGGCCTTCAGATTCACACTTAGCAAGTGATGGCCCTCTAGGGGGAAGCAGGCTCCCTGCTGAGCAGAGAGCCCAATGTGGGGCTCTATCCCAGGACCCTGAGCTCATGACCTGAGCTGAAGCCAGAGGCTTAACTCAGTTATAATATGCCTGCTTTCGAAAGCTAATATGTATTTTAGGTTCAGTATTTAAAATTCTTTAGAATAATTTTTTATTTTCTTGTTTATTATTTAGTATTAAGATTTTAAATCATTCTATCGATTAATTTAAGGAGTTATCACATTGCAAGTAAACATAAAAGCTTTAAAGATACAAAAGAACAAATTTATATTATTATTTTTATCTTTTCTAGTGTTAGGAGCCTAAATGTTTTGAAGCTGAAACATAAAGAATAGAGGAAGAAACAAAAAATTGTACTGAAAATACCAATTAAGCATGAATGTTGCCTGATTTATAATTCCATGTACAGAGATTATAAAGAAGAAATATAGCTCACGAAGGATGAGATGCTCTAAAATTGTAATTCTATGTAATTGAGAATAATCCTGCTGAGAAAGAAAAGAAGTTAAATAAAAGTGTAACTATATCAGGAGCTCTTTGATAAGCTCAGAATTTAAAGGGGTAAGTATCAAAGATTGAAAGGTACAGAGTGAGGGCTTATTAAGAAAAGCAGGAACTTGAGGAGAGTTAATGATCATGGCCATTCATTCATTCTACAAACATATATTGGGAACATTTTCTTTGCCACATTATCTTGTTTGTGAGTACTAAAATATAATAAGATCTTAGTTCTCAAAAATCTACTGTGGTAACATTGGCTTTAATATTAATAATTGACATAGTAGAGGAAGAACTTTTCAACTCTTGTTTTCAAACTGAAAGGCTGGGAATTCAGTATACTTCTTGGTTAGGGCTCCAGTCATTGGATCTCAGTGTTGTGAGATCCAATCCCACATCTGGCTCTGCAATCAGTGGGGAGTCTCCTTGTTGATTCTCTACCTCTGCTCCTCACTTCAAATAAATAAATAAATCTTAAAAAAAAAAAAAAAAAAGAGAGAGAGAATGGAATAAGAGCTTCTTACATTGAATTAAAATCTCCAGTCCAGATGTATGTATATTTGAATTTAGGGAAGAACTTGCACGTATAGTTGTGGGAAAAAAAAATGTTAGGTAATGGGTAAATGATAGAATAAGATATTTAAGTAGATTTTTGGTATAAAGAACAACTGAACTCATAGATAAATGATTAATGGATTATTGTTATTGGGACTATAGTCACTGACCTTGCCCTTGTCTTTGGATATTTATTGACAACTTCAGTAAACGTGCGCTCACCAGATCTGTAGGTGACAAATATCTTGGAGTGATAACTTACACATTTGATCACATAATCAGGATTCAATGTTCAGATAAATGTAAAAGTAGTATATAAGGCTAAAATGGTTGAGATTCTTAAGAGTGGTTCCTTGGAAAAAAATAATGTGGAATTTAAGCCAATGGTTTGATGGTTGTATTGAAAGAAATCACTGGCTTTTTCAAGGCCCTACTGATAAACTTGAGGAGAATCAGAGGCCCACATAGGGACATTGAAACTGTCTTAAAATATTTGAGGATCTGACATGTAGAAGAGATAGTAGGTTGGCTTTATGTTGCTCTAAAAAAAATACCAACAATTAAATGAAAATCATTTTAGCACCACGAAATGGGAAGGCTCCAAAAAACTGGAGTTGCCCAACAATGGAGAGGACTGCCTTATAAAGTAGTGAAAAAGTCTTGTTATAGAGAAAGAGATGGACCATTTATGTTAGGATAAGAGTTGTGTTAGAAAATTTCTAAGGTTTCCTATCTTTAAAATTGTATAGTTCTATAATTTCACAAACTTGTCATGACAATTTGAGAAGATAACAGGAATTTATTTGCTCCAGGGGAAATAGGCGTATGAGTGGGGCATTTTTTTTTTTTTTTTTTAAGCAGATGAAACTCAGTGGCAATTCTGAAAACTATAATTAAAGTTAGAATAGGGACTAGCTCTAGGAAATGTTCTAGCATTTTCCTTCAAACATTCCTATGCTGTTCTCAGATAAATACAAAAGTATGTAAAATCATAATGGTCTGAATTTGACCCCTAATTTACCAGAGAGGAAAGGCATAGGCATATACTAGAAATCGTTTTATTATCCCCTAGTATTCTGGTTCTCCTTTGATGAGAAGAAATGCATGCCAGGTTACAGACAAGAGATTTCTTTTGGAAAAGCAACAGTCCTTGCCTTTGTATTGAGTTAAAGACAGGTTTCACCTGTAAGAAGTAACCATATTGGATCCGTAAGTGCCTAAGAAAATACAAAACACCACTTTGAATGTTCCTCAAATTAATCTCATTAGCCCTACTTGATTGTTGTTGTTGTTTTTTCCTATCAAGTTAACATAAAAAACTTTGGGTAGATTATAGAGTCCTTGTTTGAACAGATTCTAGTTGAGTTTAGACATAACTTTGTATACCTCGGATCCTGGATGCGGAAAAGACCTGGAAAATAACTTAATTTGAAGTTCCTGATTTTATAGATGCAGAAATTGAGTTCTAGAGTGATTGAGTTGCTCGAGGCAATTTCATTTGATTAGAAACAAAGTTAAGGTTAGAACCTAACCCTTAATGACTTCCAGTGAATTCACATCTCTTTCTATTTTATCATTCTCTTTACCTCTTCTTTTAAACTATGCTGCAGATATGCAGTGTGTCAGAATACAAAAGGAAAAGAAAACGGAGCATATATCCACATTGTTTTCATTAAGTTAAAGGTGTTATATTTAAGTCTCAAGTATTTTTCAGTTTTATTAAACTTTGATCTCTGGAAATAAAATAAGAGTCAGTTGTTAAACTTCTGTTCTGGTGGAAACGGGAGGAATGGAGGTAGGATTTTGTGGTTAATTTCAAAAAGGATTTAGATCTTATGACAGTTTTAGCAACTTTCCTAAATTATGTAGATTACTATTCCAACAGTAGAGAGATCAAGTATCAGTATTTTAGGACAGCTTTTAAACTGGGCAAATCTGAGACATCTGAACAGAATATCACTTTTCCTAGACTTGATTCAAGTTGCTGAACTTCTGGCAGAGAGGAAGGTCAGCATGCTTGAATAGTTTGCTGCAAAGTTTTCAAGAGTTAAAAATATTTTTTAATGATTCTTTGTTCTCCCTTGTGATTGGAATATAGACTTAAGTAGTGGTACTTCATTGTCTTAAGCAATAACTGACTCAATATTGGATTTAATCATGATAATGGATAGTCATTTAAAATGTATTGCGGTGATAATTTCAATGTGTTTTTTATTGAACAAGTTCATAAATGAATATCTCACTCACTAAAATTTATGATAAAAATCAGAAGTGATCCATAAACATTTATTGAATGGATTCCATTAAAATTTTAAAAATGAGCTCAACTGTTATATTTAGAAATAATCAAATCAATGCAGTTTGATGTGACTAAATAATTTTTGGCAGTTCCTGATCATTTATTTCCAGGTTCATGCCATGTAAATTGACATACATATTTCACATAATCATGGAAACTTGGGTATTGTGGAGAAAGATGTATGAGTATGTTAAGTGGGCGGTAGATAGATTATCAAATTATAGTTAATTTAGAAAATTAAAAAGTATATGAATTTTAAAAATTCAGATATTTGAAAGCAAAAATCCACAGAGAAATAATTGTTCTGTTTAATGTGACTTCAGGAAGGAGGAGTAAGAGCAAAGTGAGGGAGGTGGTTTAGAGATTTTTTTCTTTGCAACAAAGTAGTTATAGTAATTTATAACATGTCTTCTATATACCCAGCCTATTCCAATAAAGTGTAAGTCACATTCCCTCATCCTATAGAATTTTGCTTTCTTTGGGAGTGGAGACAAGGCAAGATGCTTACGTATGGTATGAAACAGTTTGTTATTACAGCTTAAGATCTGTGTGATTGTGAAAATAAGTGGAGTGTCCTCTAAAGATTGTCCTTTCTTGGCTTCTCTTCTTTCAATTCCTTTTCCAGCCAGGAACACTTAGTTGCTGTTCAGCATGAGTACTCCTATCCTGGGACTAACTCCTGATCAAGATTCATGTGTGTAAGAAATTCTTGTTGGGGCCAGATCCTCACCTCAAAAACATGCTAGCACCTCACATGTGTTCTTTCTCTACAGATCTGTGATTTAGAATCCCCTGATTTCAATCCTGGTTGATCATCAGAATCACCTGTAGAATTTTAACATTCAGGCACTGTCAGAATCTCTGGGGCTGTTACTGAGGCCAGTGTATTTTTAAAAGACACATACATGTGTTTCTGATAACTTTTAACTATCCAACTTCTGTTGCCAGGGGTCTGCATCCCATTTTCTTATCTACCTGGTCTTCCTGCCTGGTTTTTCTCTTCCTGCCTGTATAATGACCCCTCCACAGGGTGTTTAATTTCATTTGTCTTAATCAACATTTGGGGACATAACTCTTTTAAGATCATTAAAAATTTGAAAATTGGAACCAGTTGATTGAATTGTAGAGAACAAACCCAGTTAAAATTCTCTGTCATATGGGGGCACCTAGGTGGCTTGGTCGGTTAAAGCATCAGATTCTTGGTCTCAGCTCAGGTCTCTGTCATATGCATAGACTCTGTTCTGGTCAAGGAATATATATTTATCCACTTCATCATCAATGTGCGGAATATCATTTTTTTTTGTATTTTTATTCCATGTTTCGGAATTGCTTCCAAAACACAGTGTGCTCACCTGTGTGTTGATTGTTGATAGCAAGATGAACAAATGTCTATTTTGAGCATGAAAATACACTTGTTTTCTGTAGCTACCTGATTGCGAGATTAATTTGAGAAAAGTGATTCCAGTCTATTTGAATAATTTCTCTGATGTAGTAAACATAAAACTTTTTATTCAGACAACAACTTTCTTCTTATTTATTCTTCAAATGGTTTGCAAAACCATTAATACAGATTAAGTGAAAAGAAATTAGTCATTTTTTTAAACTAAATTTTGTGGTCGATATTCTCAACGTGTAAAAATAAAATAAGATTGGGAATGTCAGATTCATTGTCTGGGCTTTATGACTGTAAATGGATTTCTGATTCCAACGTTAAAGTACATTCTGTTTGACATGATTTACATATTTAGTGTAGATAGACGAAGTTAACGGATTTGCTTCAGTAACATGAACTAATTTTCTAGTTATTTGCTGGGACAAGAGCATGACAACCATGTAGAAGTGCAGATCAAATAAAAGTGAGGGCCCCTTTATAGCTGACTGACAAGAGGCCAGCACCTTCCACAAGTGCGTCTATCTAACTTCCTATAGGTTGGGAGGCTCAGTATTATGTGCTCCCATGATTATTTAGTGGGCTAGTGACATTTTGCCCATCACTATTAATTAGTCTTTATCCCCAAAGAGAATTTTAGGAACTTACCTTAATAGGTATTTTTTATATTTGTGAAGTGTTGGCATAAATAAATTCTGGTCCTGACATGTCTCCTCATCTGTCATCTTTTATTTGTTACCATAAATGTCACGGTCATTTTTATGTTCATAGAAGGTCTATTACTTTCTCCCTGAAGCAGTTTAGAGACCACTTATGGAAAAAAAAAAACGTGGGAGAGGAATTGAGGATGAAGCAAAGTAAAGAGTGAGTAGAGCACAAGTCCAGCATAAAATGTAATGGATCTCAAAGTGGGTACTTGGCTCTTACTATCTTCGGAACACTTTAAACCAAAGGATTTGCTTTTGTAGAATTTTAGAATTGAATGTAACCTTAGAGATAATATAGTTCATAGGCTTCATTTTTAAAATAAGGAAAGAATAGAAAGGTTAAATGACATGGTCATGGTCACACAGATAGTGGTATTGTCTACTGACTGGCCATCATGCTGCTACTTATCTTTATTTTTAGGATGAGAAAAGTAGGTCATTCGCCTCAGAGATTCAGGAAGGCTAAGATCATCAGTACCTCGATTTTGCCCAGTGAATGGACAATTTGTTTTTGTGGCTGTGTGGTCTCTGTCCTCCTTCTCCGCTGCACCTTATTCTTTATTTCCTTCAGGGGACCTCTTTATGCTTTCATGCTTTAGTATTGGGCCTCCAGAGTTCTGCCCTGAGCTCACTGATGTGTGTGCTCTTCATGCTCTCCTTAGACAATCTTATATACGATTTGTTTAGTATTTCTTAAGAGCCCCACACCATGATAGATACCGTACTAGATGCTAGGTGGGACAGACACACCTGGATCATGGAGTAGAATGTTCTTGTCCTTCTTGGAGTTTTAGTTGCTGTCTATATTCTGAAGATTCTCAAATCCATAGCTCTGGTTGTGACTGATGCCCTGAGCTGTACATGTGTAACTAGCTCAGATGTCCTAGAGAAACCTCAAATTGGACATACTTAATCTGGACTTTATCATTTCCTCCCTCCCCCTTTCTTCTGAATATACTTTTCCTTCTGAATTCCATATCTCAACATCAAAGTCACTTAGCCACTCCTTCAGAAAGTTGAAAGTCACCTTTTGATTCTTGTTCTTTCTTTTCGTTCCAGTGACTAATTCCTGGCCCCTGTATCTTACTCCTACTCTCTTTTATTCCTTTGATATCCCTCCTCTTTAGTTTTCCAGCAGGCTCCTGACTGGATTTCATTTCTCCAAGCCTGCTTTCCTGAAATCCACTCTACACAGGGTTGTTGGAGTGATGGTTTAGACTAGAGTATAATCTAACCATATCAGTCTCTGTTTAAAACTGTTGCTTGGTTTCCCATATTCTACAGGGTCAAGCCCAAGCTCCATAGGATGACACTCAAGGTCATTTGTGACCTGAGTCTACCTTGTGCTGCTGTTTCTTGAGTCATGTTGTTTCTTGAATCAGAGCTTTCTTATGCCATCTTCTCTGCCTGGTGAATAATACTCCAACTCATGCCTCCTTGCTCTTATCACTTGGTCAAACTTAAAAAATGTATTATAAAAATTTTCAGATAATCACAAGAGGAAAGGTAAAAGCGCAGTGAATTCCTGTATTCAACACTGGTTGGTTCATTTATTCCTCCCCACTTTTTTTCTCATTTGCAGAAATATTTAAATGGAAATCCAAGATACCATACAATTTTACCCCTACTTCAGTAAGCACCTTCAAAAGTATGAATGTATCCTATATAACAACAGTGTCATTATCAAACTAAAAAAATTAGTAATAATTCCTTGGAATCATCTAATTCCCTGTACATAATAAAAATTTCCAAGTAGTTGTGAAAAATATTTTACGATTAGATTGTTTGAATCATGATCCACGTGATACCACAGATTAAATTTGGTTAAGTCTCTAATTCCTTTTTAATAAAAAACAGCAGTTTCCACTCCTCTCTTCTATTAATGTTATTTTCTTGCAGAATCCAGGTCAGTTGTCAAATAGAATGTTCTACAGTCTATATTTATTTATTTGTCTTCTGTGGTGTTACTTAACTTGTTTCTATATCGACTGTAGAACTATATCCAACTGTTTCTCTATCAAAAAGAAAATACTAAATATAGGAAATATTTCCTATACAAGGAAATTAGTTGTAGTGGCTTGATTCACTTCAATTTCCATTATCTATCTGCCTACCTATCTATCCTATATCTATCTTTCTTTCTTTCGTTTAGGATGTTAAGATGGATCAGGGAGTTCAAGTGGTGACAGCTTCCTCCCTCCCTTATAAAAGTCACCATCAATCATTGTGCAACTAATGGTTTAATCCATTGATGATTACTGCCTAAATCAATTATTTCATTAAGGGTTGCAAAATATTAATTGTATAATTCTGTAATTTCTTCCACATGTACTAGCTGGGACTCTTCTCTAAAGAAGAATTTTACTTCATCACCAAGAGCATTTGAAATACAGATTGTGTAGGAGAGGATGGAAAAAAATACTAGTTCTTTCACTTTGATTACCTGGCTAAATTTTAATCATCCTTCAAGGCTGGGTTTAGGAAATTGTGTCTGTAGGAAGACATTGTTAATCTTGCGGAGCTAAAGTAAATGTTACTTTTCCCTTCCATGAAATTCCATATTTACTTCTGCCCTTAGTTTTCTTGTGCTGTATTGAAAGTATCATTCTTTATAACTGGAAATTCATTTCACTGTAGATGATTTACTTAAAGCAATGCTACTGAAAGCAATTTGGTAGAAGAAAAACTGCCCAGATGATTTTTTCAAAATCATTATTGCCTCTCATTTTTCTCTGAGGCAGGGTTTTTTTTTTTTTTTTTTAAATTGAAGTATAGTTGACACACAATGTTACATTAGTTTCAGGTGTACAACATAGCAGTTTGACAAGTCTATACATTATACCTACCACAAAGTGTAGCTACCACCTGTCAGCATACAATACTATTATAGTAGTATTGTCTACATTCCCTATGTTATACATCTTTTATCCCCATAATGTATTTATTCCATAATTTGAAACCTGTATCTCCCATTCACCTGCACCCTTTTTTGCTCATCCCTCCAACCCACTCCCCTCTGGTACACCAGTTTGTTCTCCTATTTATGGGTCTGTTTTCTGCTTGTTTTTGGTTTTTTTGTTCACTTTTTTTTTTTAGATTCCACACATGAGTGAATCATATGGTATTTGTCTTTTTCTGTTTAATTATTTCACTTAGGGTAATACTTTCATAGGTCTATCCATTTTGTCACAAATGGCAAGATACTCTGTTTTATGACTAATATTCTATGCACACACACACATACGTGCACACGTACACACACACATACACACACACCCCACGTTTTCTTCCTTCATCTACCAATGGACATTTAGGTTGCTTTCATAGCTTGGCTATTGTAAATAATGCTGCAATAAACATAAGAGTGCATATAACTTTCTGAATTAGTTTTTTTTTTTTTAAGATTTTATTTATTTATTTGACAGAGATCACTAGTAGGCAGAGAGGCAGGCAGAGAGAGAGGAGGAAGCAGGCTCCCCGCTGAGCAGAGACCCGATGTAGGGCTGGATCCCAGGACCCGGGACCATGACCTGAGCCGAAGGCAGAGACTTTAACCCACTGAGCCACCCAGGCGTCCCTGAATTAGTGTTTTTTGTTTGTTTTGGGTAAATATGCAGTAGTAAATTTACTGCCTTATATAGTATTTCTATATCTAATATTTTGAGGAACCTCCATACTGTTTTCCACAGTGGTTGCACCAATTTACATTCTTACCAACAGTGCATGAAGGTTCGCTTTTATTGACATCTTTGCCAACACTTGTTATTTATTGTATTTTTGATGCTTTTTGATTCTGACAGGTGTGAGGTGCTATCTCATTGTAGTTTTGATTTGCATTTCCCTGATGAAGGGGGATGTTGAGTATCTTTTCCATGTGTCTGTTGGCTATCTGTATGTGTTTTTTGGGAAAATGTCTATTCAGATCCTCTGCCCATTTTTAAATTAGATGATGATGATGATGATGATTGGTTCTTTATATATTTTGGATATTTACGTCTTACCAGATGTGTCATTTGCAAATATCTTTTCCCAGTCAGCAGGTTGCCTCTCTATTTTGTTGATGGTTTTCTTTGCTGTGCAAAAGCTTTTTATTTTGGTATAGTTCCAATAGTTTATTTTTGTTTTTGTTTCCCTTGCCTGAGGAGACATATTTAGAAAAATATGTTGATGTCAAAGGGATTCTACCTATGTTCTTCTCTAGCTGTTTTATAGTTTGAGGTTTGACATAGGTCTTTAATATATTTTGTGTTTATTTTTGTATATAACGTAAGAAAGTGGTCCAGTTTCATTCTTTTGCATGTGTTGTCCAGTTTTTCTCACACCATTTATTGAAGAGACCATCTCTTCCCCATTGTATGTTCTTACCTCATTTGTTGTAGATTAATGGGCTGTACAAGCATGGGTTTCTTTCTGGGCTCTCTATTCTGTTCCATTTATCTCTGTATCTGTTTTTGAGCCAGCACTATACTGTTTTGATTACTGGAGCTTTGTGGTATATCTCCAAATCTGGGATTGTGATACCTTCAGCTTTGTTCTTTTTTCTCAAGATTGCTTTGGCTACTTGAGGTCTTCTGTGGCTCCATACAAATGTTAGTATTATTTGTTTTAGTTCTGTGAAAAATGCTCTTGATATTTTGATAGGGAGTGCTTTGAATCTGTAGATCGTTTCTCTGAGGCAGTTTGGTAAGCTTGTATACATCTTGGAACATTTTTGTTCATTTTCATATTTAAAAATGTTTTATTTTGAGTTGGTTGTCAGTTAGCTGTGCTTGCTTCTTAGATTTGAAAGAGTTAAGAGTTGAAAACAATAGAAATGTTCTAAAATGGGACACTACTTAAGTTATTGTATCCCAAGCAGTGAACTAGTATATAGTTATTAAAAATACCATAAAAAAGTAACTATTGACACATAAAAATCATTATCTTCTACTATGAAGAGACAGAAAAAGATTACAAAAAATACGCTCTGGTCCTATTATAGATATTCTTGGTCACATTTGGAAGTCTTGCTACATTTTTATTATCATTGTTATTATTGTTCTGCTATTAATACAGCAAACACAGTCTGGAGTCAAATTACTCTTAAAATTTCCATAAATTCTCATAAAAATGTGGGATGGTAGGAACAATGAGGAACAATCAGTCAGCTGTACTCTTCGGAGAGTACTAGACTCAGATTTACATTAGCTTGGGTGTGAAGGGCTTTGGGCGGATGGCAGGCAGGAGACCTGCAAGTATGCCTGATACTTTCCCTCTCTTGGTAAACAGAGGATGTGGATGGACACACATGAGGGTGTAGCAGTGTTTCTCTGAATAGGCTGAACTTTGGGCCCCCAGAGGCAGAATAAGTTTTCTACATGAATAAATTATAAATACTTGTGGTCTAAAAAGGACCATTAAAGTTATATTTGGGGGCATTGTCCTCATGAAATCATAGTTAATAAAAACTGTATCCAGGAAGAATTATGACTCACATTAAAGGGAAAAATGACATACAAATGACCTTTGTAAATGCTGTCATTCTGAGGTGGGTGCTTCTGTATTCTGTTTATGCCTTGAATAGGAGCTCTTAAACTACAGTGCGTGGGTGACATTCAGGGGTATATGGATTCTATAAAATTGTGTGTAAAATTCTATGTCTATGTACATTTTGGGGGGAAATTAATTGTAGCCTTTATCAGATTCTCAAATGTGTTCATTCATCAAAATACAGCCATTAGTTTTTGTGTCCAGAACTGGAATAAAACAGATCTTTATGCTTTTGGAATTTTGGAAACATCTGCCTGAGGTGAAATTTGGTTAGTAGGTTAGCCTATGAATGTATCATAAGACATATTCTGAGTTCTCATAACTTCCCTTTATGGTGTGAATCAGAACAATTTACATAAGAGAACTATCCCAACAAACCCCAATATTATATCCTTTCATTTGCACATGAAATATACACATTTATAAAATATATTTTATGAAATATATGAATTTGTGAAATATGAAATGAAATGAAAATGTGAAATATAAAATGAAATGAAATAATATGAAATGAAAATATGAAAAATATGAAATTGTTCTTGAAACAATTGAACTGCTTTAATACCCAACTTTTTAAAAATATTTATTTATTTATCTGACAGAGAGACACACAGTAAGAGAGGGAACACAAGCAGGGGGAGTGGGAGAGGGAGAAGCAGGCTTCCCACTGAGCAGGGAGCCCAATGTGAGGCTCAATCCCAGGACGCTGGGATCATGACCTGAGCTGAAGGCAGATGCCCAACAACTGAGCCATCCAGGTGCTCCATCACCCTAACTTTTTGTTGTTGTTGTTTTACTAGTTCTGAGCTTTCCAATGAATAATAGGTAGCTCTTTATTTTCTTATATATTACTTTCTTTTTTATTTATTTAATTTTTAAAAGATTTTATTTATTTGATAGACAGAGATCACAAGTAGGCAGAGAGGGAGGCAGAGAGAGAGAGAGAGGAGGAAGCAGGCTCCTTGCTGAGCAGAGAACCCAATGCGGGGCTTGATCCCAGGACCCCGAGATCATGACCTGAGCCGAAGGCAGAGGCTTTAACCACTGAACCACCCAGGCTTTAATTTAATTATCCATAGAAACTAAACAGATGTGGTAAGAAAAATACCACACTAATTCAGGGACCTGGAAGATAGAAATCAAGAGATCTGTCCTCTGGAAATGGACCAAGGAGGCATGGATAGGCCTAGCCAGAAGTGTCAGGGAGTCAAAGCTCATAGGCGAGATGTATAGAATTTAAGTTAGGGGTTTTTATGACAGAGAAGGAAGTGGGAAAGTCTTTTAGTGCTTTAATCTCATGGTGAGTTATGTGAGTCATGAGTTGGTACCATTCTGTAATAAATGAACTGATCTGTAATAAATGAACTTACCTCATACTGTTTTTTGATGACTAAATTAGTAAATATGTATGAAATGCTTAGAATAAAGTGTAGTAAATATGTGCCTCAACTGGGCTGGGGGAAAATAGGAAATGCTAAGAACATAGTGGTGTCTGTTTGGAGGAGAAATGATCTGCCCTCTGCTTGATGCTTCTTACCCCCCACAGACACCCAACCTTGGTCTTCCAGGTATAGGAGTGATACAATTTTAATCTTAATGACATGTTATTAGGACAGTATTTTATGTAAAAATTGTTGGACTCGTGGTGCCTGTGTGTTTGAGAAATTGTGTAATAATTGCCTGTGAAATAAAGAAAAAATCTGCTTTTGATCCACTTGGCTGGTTGGTTGCCTCAGATGTTGATGAACTTAGCTGTGTAACAGTGGTGTGACAGCGTGAGTAGTTTCTTGTTATTAGAGCACCTGTTTTCTCTGGGTGTGTTTACAAAGTTCTTATGGTTAGGCTTATCTACCTCATGGCTAAATATGGATGTATTTAAAAGAAGTTCATGCTAAAAGCATGATGCATGTTGACTCTTCTTACTTTTTAAAAATTGTTACATAATTCAATAACATCTTAGGAAACTACCACTTTTTACTTATTTTTAATTTTCATGACATCTGTTCTCTTATATTGATTTTATTCCTCCAACGAGTTTCCACTTCACTGTCTCTGTTGTTTCTACGGCTTCTTTCTTTGTTACAGATATAACTCGAGGTTTTGCACATTGCAAGCTTTTTGTTCAAGCTCGATACAGATATTATATAGGTATTGATCTAATTTAGCAGTTTGAGCAGTTGTTTCTGAAGCTTACAAAACAAATACAAAAACAAAAAAACAAGTAGACATAATGAGTTTTTTTTGTCTTATCTAGATTTAGGCATAGATTTATGACATATTCAACTCTCAAAAGTCTTCTACTAATGCTACAAGTAAATCCTAAAGGCTCCTACAAAGATTCTGGTTTTTTGTTTCTCCTTATCTCTTTTGCCTCCTCTATATGCACAATTTGCAACCCCCAGGATTGAGAGGTAATACTTTAAATAGTTTTGATCTTTTTTTCCTCACCTGCACCTCATCTTATCTTAAATGCAGCATGAAAAAAAAAAAGTGAGAGCAGCCAGGGTGGTTGGAAATATTGTAATTGCACCTTGTTTGGATTAGCTTGAGGCTCAGTTTGCTAGGCTCTTTAATCTGCTCATCAAGGTAGATATGAAGTCAAAAAAGATCAGGCTTTGTTTTAAAAAAAAGAGAAAAGTAGAGTAAAAGTTCACATCATTAGCCATTGTGAGCAAAAGGGAGGAGGAATGTTTATATACACAATTTATTTTCTTAGTTCTCTATTATTTTTGCATTTGACATCAATTTTGAAAACATGGTAGATATTTTGAAAATAATGTACATATACTTTAAATTTTAAGTTAGTCATGAAGGAGACTGTGGCATGCTTGTATTTGTGTGGAATATTATTAATTCTTAAATAGTTACATTTGCATGTTTGTTGATAACTATTTTCTTTCTTTCTTTCTTTTTTTTCCTTTTTGCCCAACGTGGGGCTTGAACTCAGGGCCCCAAGATCCAGTCGCGTGCTCTACTGACTGAGCCAGCCAGGTGCCCCTGTTGATAGTTATCAATTTTTAGTTTAAAATTTTACTTTTTAAATTTACAATTTTTACTTTTAAAAATATACCTGCAAATTAGGTATAGTTTTAAATGAAGATCCTTTCAGTGACCTGTAATTTTAAATTTTTTTTTTAAAATCCACACTTTTTTTTGAAGACATCATTTTCAAGACCTCAAAGTCTGTCCTGGGGTTGATATTTAGAAGACTAATGATTTAGTCCTGTAAAAATAAGCACAATGGGACTGCTGACATGGCCTAGAGTCTGATAAATTCATAGCTTAAAGACACAAGTGTGTGTCTTCAATTATTAAACTGTGCCATAATGATCAGAATAGCCCTAAAATAAAATTAGGCTATAAAGTGGCTAAATTAACTCAACTAGTTATTAATTAAATTAAAAAGACTGCTATGAAGCAAAGCCACAGGGAAACAGCCCTGGAATTAAAGAAAATAAAACATTTACTGTATGTCCCTCTGTAATTTAATTGGAGAAGACTTTCAATTTCTAATTTGGGGGAACTCTAAATGTTGTTGTTCAATCTTGATGACTATTTACTTAGACCTTGGTGGTCCTACAGTGAGTTTTATTAGCTTCATTTTAGAGTCTCTCATACTATCCCCTCTTCCTTTTGACCCATGACTTTTTAAAAACTGGTTTTGAAATGACTTTAGACTTACAGAAAATTTAATACAGAGTTTACTTGCACCCTTCATCCAGCTTTTGCTAATCTTAATGACTTAGATAATTGTAGTATAATAATCAAAACCAGGAAATTAACAGTGATATAATACTATTACTAAATATAGACCTTAATCTAATTTCACTAATTTTCTTACTAATGGTATTTTTCTGATCCAAGACCCAACCCAGAATCTCACATTGCATTTAGTTGTTGGATCTCCATAGTGTTCTGTAAGACATGACAATTCTTCAGTTTTTCCTTTTCTCTCATGACCTTGAACTTTGATAAGTAATGGTCACATATTTTGTTAAAAGTGTCTTGATTTGGGTTGATTTCCCATAATCAGATGGAGGGTATGCATTTTTGGCTAGAATACCACAGAAGCCATGTTTTTTTCTCAGGACATCTCATGATGGGACACATTTTGTTTTATGACACTATGTTTATGTTATTCTTGATCACTTCGTTAAGGTGCTATCTGATGCGTTTATCACCTGTAAATTTATTCTTTTTTTTTTTTTTTTTTAGTGAATTAATAAATATCTTGGGAGAAATACAAGAGACTGTGAAAATGTTGTTTTCTTCTTCAAATTTTGCTCACTAATTTTAGTATCCACCAGTGGATCTTGCTTGCAACAGTTTTTACTGTGGTGTTCTATTGGTAATTTTGTATTTCCTGCTTTTTCCTTATGTTTACTTGGATCTTCTCTGTGAGGAAGAACTATTCCTTCTTCTTCATTTATTTACATATTCGGTGATTAATTTTTATCAAAACTTTCTTAATTCTATCATTTTGGACTCATGGATATTTATTTTTATTTTATGGTTTGTGGTCTAATAATATCTTTTTTATTTCTCAAATCGTTTCTCCTTTGGCCATTGGGAACACATCAGGTTGATTCCTGTATCTTTTTGAGATACCCTTACCGCCTCCTTTTTTTAAAGCATTTTCTTATTTTTTGGTACAATGGGATGTTCTGGGCTCACCTTATATTTTTCCTGCTTCATTGTTGGTGTCAGCTACATCAAAGAATCCCCTTACTTGTAGCTATTTGCCACTGGAGAATGGTATTTAGAAACCAAGATCTTGCCCCATGAATTTATAAAGAAGAACTGTGTTTTTAAGAGGTTATATAAACAGAAATAAATATTAATTAGATCAATCAGAGTATTTAGAAATGTGTAGCTGCAGCCAAGAAAGTTGTTTCCAATATTAGGTCTTGGGAACCTGTAGAAGGTAAAGAATTTTTTTCAGGATATGGAGACATTGGAGAGAATTGCATATGTACATTTTCCCCAAGAATACCTAGAATCACTTATAGTAATCTTTACAAACAATCCATCCATTTCTTTCTTTCCATCCCTCTCTCTTTCCTTCCTTCCTTCTTCCTCCCTCCATCCTTCCCTCTCTCTTCTTCTTTCTTCTTTTCTCTTTTCTTCTTTTCTTTTTTTTTTCTTCCCCATATTAAGTAAGAATTATACTGTGCCAGTGAAGAAATGTATTTGTTTTCACTAGTACTTGAAAGAATGAAACATGTAACAAAAGCAAAAGCAAAATGTAATCTGTCTATTGAAGTGAACACTTATGTTAAAAGTCTTGTGTATGCTGCTTTGGGTTGTGGGAAGGGAGAGAGCTTGTTCATGCATTCTTCCCTGTACTAGATCTTCCCAATTGAAGGGGGACCCAACGGTATGTATTTTGCTCCTATTTGGGCCCCTCCTCCCTGACAATGAAGTGGGCATCTCTCTTCTGAAAAACAGTGCAGACTCAACAAGATCACAACCTTAGTGCTACAACTGCTCTTAATGAGGTGCTGTGTGTGAATTAATTAAATCAGTTTGCCCCTCATGTGGCTAGCTCTATTTAGTGTTTGTCTGGTTGACTAATTTATGAGGATAAAATTATGGTAGAGTCTCTGCCTTGCTTGTTTTCATCAAAGAGATGGGCTAATTTGTAATGAAACTTTATCAATCAGATCATGCTGTTGGTCCACCCTCCAAGCTCTGACTAATGAATTAAGACTGTTTGAGTTCTTTCATACACACACATCCTATTGCTGCCGAGGGGGAAGGGTGTGTTGGCTCTAGATTGATTGTAAGATGGATTGCTGCTTTTTTAGCAAATAGATCACCAACATTTCTGTTTTCTTGGAATGTTAATGGCACTATGATTATCTTTCTTTTTTATGTAGGGTATGAATTTGAAGGGGAAAGTGTATAAAAATGCTGGCTTATATTTGTTTGGAAGAAACCAAAGATTGTGCATTTCGTATTGGGGCAGCAGTAGCTAAGAACTCCCAACAATGGGAGAAGGAATAATAGTACAGCCGGCAGAGAAATGGAGAATTTTGAAAGGCAATATTCTTCAATGTTGGGAAAGTAATGAAAGGTCAAAATGAAGCTCAATAGAAAAGCCATTATGAAAGGAAGAGGGAGAATTTGGCTTTTATGTTGCTGTCAGGATTTGGGACTTGTTTTCTTTTTATTCTGACAAAACTCTTTTGGGTTTTTTTTTTTTTTCTCTTCAACTCAAACAGTTTATACAACTGTTATTTTAAACTTTCTTGTGTTTACATCATTGTGTCTTTTAAAAAGAAACTTTTTTTCCCAATTTTTTTATCTGGGAATTTTTAAGGACAAAGCCACTGTTTGTAAGATACACACACTCACACATGTATGTATAGTGTTGGAAAAAGCATGACTATTTCTGTTTTCACTGCCTGACTAAGAAATAAATAAGCACAGGATAATTCCAGAATACATTGTAAGTGACTCCGTTATAAGTCTGTATATATTGTATTGTGTGATTGTTTTGGAAGTGCATATTACTTCTTAGTCACTGATTCGTTAATTTATAAAACACCATATAAAGATATTTTACAAATACTAAAATGATGTAAAGTTCCATGTCAGACAGCAAGTCAATGGCAGAAGTGGATTTAGGATTTCAAGTTCTGACTTCTGTCCTGTCATCAGGCCACTAATCTGCTTGATTTTCTGAAAGAATTTGAAGCCTGAGGAAACAAGATGCCAGAGACACATTTCCAAGGGGATGAGTCACTTTGGGTGGTTTGATATAATAAAATCTGTGTTTATTTTGTAAAAGGCTTTTGAACAGATATTAGAGAAACAAATTTCATCATTATGTTCAACTTTATACTTCATAACATTGTACTTTCTGTTCCAATAGTTAACAGCACTAAGTTCATAGTTCTCTTCCTGTTCTCTCTTGGGAGTCTTCTATTTAATAAAAAAAAAAAAAAACAAAGATATTTAGTGTTTTATCAGAGTGTCTTAAAATGTTATTAGTATCCTTTGCCTGGACTATTAAATTAGCCTTTAATCTTTCTAATGCTAAGCTATGCTAAGCTTTGCCATGTCACTTCCTTGCTGAGAAATGTTCGGTGGTTCTCTACTACCCAGAGAATTTTTTCCTCCCAACATTGAAGACCCTCTATGATATTAATTCAATCTGCTTTTAAAATATTTGGATGTATACCATCCAAACTAGACTATTCCATATTTCTTGAATATGTTCCAGATTTCTCTCCTCTGTTTATTTGCTTGTGGTATTTCCTTTCCTGGCAGTGCCCATGGCCTCATCTTTGCTGAACTATGATATCCCTGTTAAAATCCATGTCTCGTGACTTTGTGAAATCTTTCTTGTTCAGGAGACTTAGAACAGGGCTCTTTGTCTTCTGGGCCTTGTGTTCTCGATGAGGCTGGGGTTGCAGACCATAAACAATAAAATTTAAAAATACTGAATTTCTGAAGACAGTTCATGCTGTGTGAATACATGGAGGTAATCGTAATAGAACTGTGCTTGGGTGAGAGGGAGGAGAGTGTAGGCCAGATCAGGTTGAGTGGTTCAGAGTGAGCCTTTTGGAGAGGTGGTATTGGGCTGTGACTTGAATGCAAAGAAGGAAGCAGCCATGGGAAGATCTGGGAGAGGAGGGAAAAGGCACAAAGGTTCTGAAGCAGGAGAAATCTTGGTGTGTTTCAAGAATAAGAGAGACGTCAGGTGTCTGCAGCACACTGAGCCCCGCGGGGAGGGGGTAGTAGTAAGAGATGCCCTGAAAGAGGTGGGGATAGGCCAGTTCATGCAGAGATTTGTGAACTAGTGTTTGGTGTGTGTTGACTTTAAGAGCTCGGTAAAGATTTAGGCACAAGAATGTGATGATCTGATTCTTTGCAATTGATTTCATTTATTTCAGTTATTTGTCTAGTCTTTTTAAGTAATGGATTTTAAGCTCTTTTTGGGCAGAGATTATGGGTTAGTCAATTTTGCTCATAGATAAAAGGCAGTCAGTAAATATTTGTCAAATTGTTGAATGAATGAAGCTGGGGGGATCCTGAAAAGTTATTGCTGCCTGTGTTTGGAATTAATCTTTTACTGAAGCAGAACGAATCAAGATCACACTCAGCTCTTTACTGTTGGCCATGCTCATGCTCCTTTGAGGAAGATAGGGTTGGAAAGAGTGTGAGTTCATTTGATAGGGGCAGGGACGCAAAGGGGCAAAGAACGTGACTTGGAGTCGGGCTGTCTGAGTTGGAATCTCGGCTCTATCACTGACTTGCTGGATCTTTGAAAGGTTACATAATCTCTCTTAGACTTGGTTTCCAACACCAGTAAAATAGTGATAATAATATTACTTACCTTATTACTTTAGCATGAGTCTTGACAGAGATCATTCCTCTGAAACACTGAAAATGATGCTTGGCATATGACAAGGGGATGATAAATTAATCCCTAAACATTGGGACAAAGGCTCTGCATGGTGTCTTTGCCAGAAGGCTCTTACTCAATTCTTTCAGGCTCTCAAACCAATCCTTGACCTCGTCTAGTAGTTTAGGATGATTGTATTGGTAGTCTATAAGGTGAAACACAGGAACTTGGTTTTTAAAAAAGAAACAGACTCAAACAAAGCGTGCTACTTTTTTTTTTCTTTCTCGTGGCAGGTAGAAATATGTCTTCGACAAATAGTATTTTGGAGAAAGGGATTCCAGCAATTTTGTAAACATTGACCATCTAAATATGTCTTATTAATTCCTTTATAACTGAGTCAACTACGAAATTTTATGAGAAGCTCTAGCCTTAAGGCTTTAACCCTGATGGTGCCATGTTCTATAACTTCTGTGGTCATCTGTGCCCATAGATATTCTCTGCAGTGGCATCAATGAGTTATCTTCAGTGTCTTTTCTAAAGGACTGTGTTATAGGCAAGATAGTTTCCTCCAGTATGAGGTCCAGAACAGCTCTGTGTCATAACAAATTCCATGCCCAGTGGTGCTTGTAGAAACCACAACTAGTGGAGAGATGAGCTTTTGTATTTTGGGAGGAAGCCAGGAGAACTTGTATATTCATAAAGAACAAGGTGCAAAGTAATAAACTCAGTCTATGTTCTTTAGCTAAATGGTATCTCAGAAGTTTGATTTTAGGCAAGCCCAGATTACACCAGCACATTCTTTGGGTGCTCTTTTCTTTTATTCTCATTAATACACTAGAATTTTGGATTGGAAAGCCTGGTATAAACTAATGGTGGAATTCAGACTGGAGCTCTTGGAGGGTGTGGTTTATTGTTCCTTTTCCAACTCTTAAATAATTCTGAACATTTTAACCAGCCAAATAGAAAAATCCCTTAAGGCTTTTTGTACAGTTGTTTTGTTTCTCTTCTGCTACTCCCAGTAACATTACATAAGTTACCTGGAAATTGTGAGGCTTGGTTACACTGAACCAGACAGGGAAAATTCCTGGAATTCTCACTTCTTCAGACATAAGAGTGAAGCTGGTTAATTTTTAGATGATAAGGAAGGATCTGGGAGAAATATTAAAAGTGAATGATACTTTTTCTGATTATTGTTCTTTTCCATACAGTTAAAGCCAGAAAGGATAGAGGGAAACCATGTCTTTCAGGATTTGTGGCTCAGTTTGGCTTTTTCAAAAAGTTGGAGTAAACTTTAAGTAACCTCTCCATATTTAGGCATTACTCTTCTTTTAGGTATTTTTGCCTGTGTAAGAGTTGCTTGAAAAATGAGCAGAAGTTGCAATTATTAAGATTCTGGAATTCTACTACCTCTCCATCTCCTCCCCAAAACACTTTTTGGGTCAAGAATTATGGAGATGATTATGCTTCAACTTCAACTCTTGTTATGACATTAGACTGTTTCAAGTTTGTTCTCTCTTGAACAGTTTAGATCATTGTGGCATATCCAACTGAATTTATTGTCATAGACTAAAGTTACAGGATCCACTTCATGTTTATCTTCAAATATAGTTTAAAAGCCTAGAATGATTTATGACACTTAGAAATTCTCCAGAGTCAAATCCCAACTTCATCTTTGGCTTTGCCAGGAAAGGACTCTCTTGGAACTTTGCTTTAAATGTAGGTCTATGTTCCTTGCCATACCACACCCTCCCCAATGCCGTGGTTCCTTTGACTTTCATTCTCAAATCTGTACTTTCTCTGGTTACGTTAGTTAATAAGCAGTTATTCATGAATAGTGCAATATCGGATGTTAGTGTGTCATGAGATACACTTAACAACTTAAAATACTTTCTTTAATCAGGTCCTTGAACCTAAACTAGAAATGACTTGCATCTTTTTTATGTTGTTCTGGAAATTGACCTCAAAGTAACCATTGTTCTCGAATGTTCACTCAAGCTGAAAAGAAATCAGCATCTAGATTCATTATTGGTTGATATTCTGTAATGAAACCTGGTTAAATTCTCTGGAATTATATTCCCAAGGACCATTTTGTGAATTATCTTTTCTGAATAACCTTCCCAGAACTTTAATTACCTTTTGGGCTCATTGATAGTTCTAAGTGGGAAAAGAAAAGGAATAAGAACAAGAGGGTTTCTGATATTTCCTTCAAATCTTGTAATTCTGTACCTAATTATACTAACTTCCCTTCATTAGACGAAGTTCCCAATATACTGGGGTCATGTTTTATTAATATTGGGTCCATATTCTGGTACCCACAGCAACACTTAGTAGATAGTCATTGAATGACTAAAGCACTGAGATACTTGTTTTTAATTGTAGTTAAATTGAACAAGAACTCAATTTCACTGTTTCTTGAATAAATATCTGGTTGTAACTAGATATCCTTAACTTGACAATGGTTCCTTGAAAACAAGATGAATTTTAACTCTTCTGTTAACAACTTTATAACAAAAGTAGCTATTGACAGTTGACTAGCAGTGAGTGTTCTAAGCTGCCATACTATCCTGGTATCACAGAATAAATTAATTTTCAAAGCAAGGAAGATATAATGTGCAATAAGTAGATTCAGAGTTAATGGTACTCTACTCATTTACATTTGGAGACAAATTTGTTGAATTGTGTAAATAATTAAATCTATACTTATTTCTGTAAGCAGTCCTGTTTTTTTGGCATTTGCTTTCATTACGTTATTGAGGGAAAGAATGACCAATTTTGTTTTATACTCTCATGCCTTTTTTCATTTCATTTAGCATTTATGTTTTACAGGAAATTGTGATACATTAGAACAGTCTCACCATAGATTTCTATTATACTTGGAATGCTATGCATTGCACTATAAAGTAAGCATTAAAATAAAAAAGAAAAAAACTTTTCTGGAAAGCACATTATTCCAGGTACCAGTTTAGATGGGGTGGTTGATGTTGGGAGGGCTAGATCCTCATCTGAATTCAGTCACTGATTTATGGTATAACTTCAGGTAAGTTTCATAACCTTTCCATGTCTTTGTTTTCTCCATAAACCTATGATAATAATAATCTATGCTATCTGTTTCAGATAGTGTTTGTGAGGATAAAATGAAATAATAAATGTGAAGCACTTTGAAACTTTCAAAGCTATTATTATCTACTTTCATTTTTATTAGATGGCCTGGATTAGAAAACATATTCCAGTTCCTTGCCTTGGCAATTGATCTACAGGGAGCCATAAAACCATCAGGTCTCACAATTATCTTGCCTTTATATACTTTATTAATGCAAGAGGAGCTAGGTATATATTTTTTATTACCCTGCCTTGTCTTGTCTGCTATAGGGGGGAAGAGATGGGTATGGAGTTCCTTCCTTATTTAGGCGTTCCATTCATACATTCTACACATTAGTATGGTTTATCCTGACATTTTTCTTTCTTTCTTTTTTTGTTTTAAAGCATGAAAACCTTGAAGTTATTTTCATTGTGGGCAGGGGATCTCAATATTATTTTTAAAGAGCTTATATCAATGTTGTAGTTATTTCACAGCAGCCAATACATTCTAGATTTGAGGTAGTTACCAATTGGTATAAGTACTTCTGCATTTAAAGAGGGTTGAATTGCATCATTACTGACACTGATTTTTTTAAATGAACTTTTTATTTCAGAAGAGTTTTAGATTTACAGAAGAGTTCCAGTACAAAGAGTTGTCTTATACCCCATCGCCCATAGTTTTCTCTATTATTAACATCTTACATTAGTAAGGCACTTTAGTTACATTATGATTGATGAAGTAGTATTGTTACATTATTATTAACTAATGTCCATAGTTTATTCTGAAATCCTTAGTTTTTCCTTAATATTCTTTTGTTGTTGTTGTTGTTCAGGATCCCATTCAGGATATCATATTACATTTAATATCATATTTCTTAGGTTTCTCTTGGCTGTGACTGTTTCTTAGACTTTCCTTGTTTTTGATGATCTTGAAAAATCTGAGTACTGTTCACACTGACTTTTAGCTAGAAATTTCAAGCTTGCTCATTAGAAGAAAATGATGAGACCCACCCCCTCACTCCCCAGATAAAGCCCCAGAGTGGAGAAGAATATAATGTATTGGGAAATGTAGGATAAGCAAGACTCACAAAGACCTCGAAAGGAACTCTAACAAGAGATTGGATTCCTTTGGAACACCATGCTCTTTTGGCAAACCAGCATGTAAAGTAGCTAAAAGCGTTGAACACTGAGAAAAACTGTGTTCTATTATCAATTGTACTCATGGCAGGTACAGTATTTTACTTAATGAAGCAGAGAGGGGGAAATAAGTCATCAAAAGACTTGAATGGCATTCATATATATTTGAATTTTCTTATTTCAACATATTCTTTCTTAAATTTTTTTTAGTACACACATAAAACTTTACATCTTAAATCTAACATCTGAGACTTTGTGTATAGTAATACATCTAAAGTATTTTTGCAGCCCATTCTGTCATAAAGGGCCAATTTTCATCCAAACTATCAAGAACAAAATGTAGAACTATCACTTGTAGACTCTAAGAAGAGATTCAGTTGTGGTAACATTGTTTAGCATCACTTGCCAGTGACAAAGTGGCCTTAAGTATTTATTAAAATCCTGAGTCTCTGTTTCTATTAATACTTGAGGGGATTGAATCATTGACTTTTCAAAGCAACTTTACCGAAGTCTGTGAAACGATTGCTTGTCATCATTTAAGGATCATTACTGGTCTGTACCTTATGGCCTAGAACCTGTTTTTCACTTATCTCTAGTTGTCCCGAGATAGATGTACCAGTTTATTTTAATTTAGGCAAGATATTTCCACCAGGAAAAATGTTGTTATCTGTGCTTCATAGCAAAGAGGATGAGACTTTTCAGGGACATTTAAATTGAGGGAATGAGGCTCCACAGTCAATCTGAATGCACTTATTTCCTCTATTACCTGGATTTTAGTTAGTTACCAAAATCAACAGCTCTCTCAGGTGTTGACCTTTCGTTGGTGGTACATTTGCACTTTCAGTCGTGGAGCCCTCTTTAACCAGTTTGAAATGTCTGAAGCTAACAGGCTAAATATGAAGGGGAGACAGACGGTAGTTTTTCCTTCCTCTTTTGATTAGTTTGAGCTTAAGAATTTCAGTATGAGCAAAAATTTGGTCAACGTGTGTGTCTGCCTGTAGCTCTTGCTTTAACCAAAGCCATTTCTACTTTGTTGCCTCAACGCAATTAAATGAAGTGAAGATGTTGAGTTCCTAATTCAGCAAATGCATTCTGAACATGTAGTGACTTGCTGGCTCTTAATTTACCTTAAGAAAAAGATTTTTAATAGGAGCGCCAAACAGCAAATCTCTACTCTGGTGAAAGGCAAAGCAGTTTCTCATGCCACGAGGGAAAACAGCACAAGGAGGGTGGACTGAGTTCCATTACATACCTACTTTTAGAGTGAGTGTTAATTGCGTAGGACAGCCCTGGATTTTGAAATGTGATCCCAGTGTGTATCAGAACTTCATACCTCCATCCCTTTGTCCCCTCCATCTGTCCATATTCCCATTGTTCTCCTTTATGGTTTCCTATACTGGTCAATTTAATATGCTTTGGTTACTAGTGTACTCCAAAGGACTTTTGTGTTTCTCTGCTTTCTGATTGAAATATTATTTCTAAAATTCAGGACCCAAGATTTATCAGTTTGTATTGTGTGGGGGGGTATATATGTATGTGTGTGTGTGTGTGTGTGTGTGTGTATATATATATATATATATATATATATAACAGCAGCATGTGACTCTAGTGAATATTGCTTTGGAGATGGGTATATGTTCAGGGTAACCGCTATTACTAGAATAAAGGAGGCTAAAATACCCTGGCAAAGGCTAAAAGGCTATTTAGGTGCTGCCACAGCCTGGAGAAATTTCCATGTAAGGGCCCAATTCAAGTCAGAGTTACAGATCACTTGCCTTGGGTTTTACCACAAATGTACATCAGAGAACCCACCATACAGAGTCATCTGTAATTTCCCCATTAACTAATCACTTCACTTCAAGTGCACACAAGCCAGCATGAATGGCTACCACCCAGGCAGCAGCTCCGGCATGAAGAGAGAAGGAAAGAAAAAGATGGTGGGTTTTCGTTGGTTGGTTAGTCTATCTTGATTGGCTTTGGGATGGGAAAACAATAGGGCCAGGCTTGTCTTCCCTCTTATTTCGAATGTGACAGCTCTTTTGGTATTTTGTTATTTTTAAAATCTTTTGTGAGAGGGTGATATCATTTTTTGCTCTCTGTTTTAGAAAGTTGGTGCTAATGTTTAAGCTATAATAGGCATAAAGGAATATTAGAGTATCACGCTACGAGTAACTTAGCAAATGAGCAATCGACAATAAAAAGGAAATGAGAGAGTTTCTCCATGCCCATTTTGGATATTTATATGGATTTTGAAGCTCTTCATGTGCCTCCAACCCACCCACACAACACCATTAAAAAAATATGGTGTGTGTATCAAATACAGCCTGAATTTCCATGAAAGCATTCCAAAAGAAACTGTGAGTTGCCCATGTAACCAATTTTTCCCTGAATTTTCCTGTGTAAGTGGAAAAAAATAGCTGTTTGGGTTTTAGCCACACTTGGGCATACTGGCTTCATACCTGTTTCAAAATGTGCTTGCAGAGTATGAAGGGTCATCTTTAAAGACATGGCTACATAAAAAAGACAGCAGGCCAATTTACTTTATTAAATAGAAGGAAGATGCTACTAAAAGTGCTCTAAAATGCAATCTACCTTTTTCCTTTTTCACCCCCTGAATGTTCAATGCCCATCTCACAAACAGTCTTGGGAAACCACAGTACGAAATTAAAGGAAGCAGTTCTTTTCTTTAGTTAAGAACTCTATACAAGTTCAAACTAAACTCTGAATCTGTTCTAGGTGCCCTGGATACTTTTCCCCCCCTCTGTATAGTGATAGAATATGTAACCCAAAGAAAACTGTGCTGTAGGACAAATGGTCTCTTCTCTATTCATTGCCGTGTCTGTTCTCTGCTACTGTTTTGCCACCCAAATGTGACAAAGTGTCGTGTTGAATGTATGAAATCTGCCGTTAAGCTGAAGGAAGACTCATGAACGCCAGGGAGGTTTGCAGTTAGGGCTCAGACATCAGTTTTGCCATCTGTCTCTGTGGGCAGTATAAAGGGAACTTGAATCTAGGTGTCTCCATGCATCACATTAAAAGTTAGAAAACGTTTTGTGTGTATTTGTGGGTTATTTTTCATAGGCAGAAAAACCCAATGTGTGGTTAGCAGAACGTGAGGGAAAAATCATCCCCAGCTGATCTGGAAGAAAAAATGAAACCATACACCCCTCTATCTCTACCAGAGGTTTCTTTTCTATTAAGAGGTGTCCCAACTCCTTTTTGGGGTGGCAAAAAATATGGCCAACTTGTCTCCTGAAAATGGATAAATATTAGTTGGCTAGATGAATCTTTTTCATCATCTGAGTTTTACTGAATATCTGGGAGCAAGAATCCCTAAAAGCTTGCAGCTCTTTGGAAGCATGAAGGTTTTTTTGTCAAGTGGTATGGCCTATGACCTTCTCTATTTATTTCCTCTCTATCTTCCCTCATACCCTTACTGTTCTGAAGGAGGCATGCTCTGGCTAGGCCTTGTTGGGTTTCTGCAGGTATTGTGTGGGATGTCTAAACAGCTTTGCAGAAACCCACTAGATCCAGGAAAAGGGACCCCCCCCCCCCCGCCCGCCGCCAACAGATTTTTGTCACATGCGTCTCTCTCCCACAATCTCCCTCTTATTTGAGAAATGTAGGCTTGGAAACTTGCCCCTTTTCTGTTCCACATTCAACTTTGATACCTGGTCTGATGGCTGATCAAGTATAGTGGGATCTATAAAGCAGGAAATGATTCTAATATCTCTATCAAAGGCATTTAGGAAAATAGAGTTGAAGTAACTAGAAATCAGAGTACAAACATCACTGCTTCCTTCTTTAAGAGATTTGGACATCTGTGTTGGCATAAAAAGGTCATTTTGGGCTTGAGGGGTTTCACATTGCTCCTTTAAGTTAGACCTTCAATGTAAACTATTTTCAACACTTGCCGTGAAGAACAAATGACCTTTAGTTACTTGCCCAGAAGACAAGTGAAACATTAACACAATAAATACAGTTTGCTGGGATCTTATCCCATCCTTACTTTAACTTTCTATTAGAATATTCTAAAAAAATAGAATCCTTGAAATCCCCTTGGATTAAAATTAATTTGTGATAATTCTTGAATTCTGTGGATAGTTTGTAATAATGCCACTTAATGGAAATCACCTAAGCACCTATATGCTTCAGAACACATGCTGGACTTAGTTATTTACAGTAGATGGACTTGAAAGGGGTGTGGGTAGACTGGCATCGGGATTACAGAATGAGTTTTAAGTGTTGGCAGGTCTTACTTGTGGCAAAATAAAAAGATTTACTATTGAACATCTTCAAAATTGAATGTAACATTTCTAATTAGATCTAACTGCAGTTGTAGTCCTATTGTAGGTCTTTTTGTAACTTATTGGTCAGGCATGCCTTGCATCTAGAACATGCATCTGTACTAGGAATTTGGCAACTCTTTGTAGCAAATGAATAATAGGACAGGGCCTATAGAGTAAGTGGTTGAGGAATTTTTATTTTAACCTTAAGTAAAAGCAAACATTTTAAGTCATGCTTGAATAGGTCCATAACAAATCACTGAATTATCTGCATTTTTTCCCTCTTTAAAGTCCACACCTTTGACAGTTTGACAAAATAAAAACTAAATATTTTAGTTTTGCTCCAGGGAAGTAAACCTTATTTAGTTTTCCTCTACCGTGTTTCTGTGGGAGATAAAGGTGTTGTTCCCTGATCCTGCTATGGGAGAAGGAGAAGGGCCAAACTGCTATTAATCTTCTAAGCTTTGGTATGACATGTAATGAATCCTAACGTCATTCAGACTCTAAAACTGTATTGAAAAATTTCCCTTTTGGTAACAAAGAAGAAAAAGAGGCCACCGGTAGTCCCCCTTTATCCCCAGTGTTGCTTTCCTTGGCTTCAGTCACCCTTGGTCAACCAATGTCTCAAAACCCATGATCTTCCTAAGGTATCAGCAGAACGTCAGTCATAGCCTAACACTATTGTCACAATGTCTGTGTCATTTATCTCACTTCATTTCATCACATAGACATTTTATCATGTGATAGCATCACAAGAAGTGTGAGTACAGTACAGTAAGGTATCTTAAAAAAGAGATTATATTCCCGTAACTTTATAGTCTATTGTTACATTTGTTCTATTTTATTATTGTTGTTAATCTCTTACTGTGTTGAACTTATAAATTTAACTTTATTGTAAGTTTGTATGTATAAGAGAAAACAGTGTGTATAAGGTTCAGTACTATCTGTGGTTTCACATACCCAGTGGGGTCTTGGAACATATCCTCCTTGGACAGAGGGCCCACTGTAGTATGAACCTGATGGACTTAGGCATTTATTCATCTCCTGGCAGCTAATTATTTAGTGAAGAGACAATAGAAGTTGTAATGATGATAGCCTATTTGAATGGGACCCCGATCTAAATATCCATTGTCTTTCCTTGGGTGAAATATCTCTATTACTAGAATGTCAGTAATTACAGAGGTAATTTTTGTGGCTTTGGGGTCATTTTCTGTTTTGAATGGAGTATTAAGGAAGCTTGTGTGTGTGTGTTTTTAAAGATTTATTTGTTTATTTTAGAGAGAGAGTATGCATGTGGGGGGAAGGGCAGAGGGTAAGGGTGAGAGAGAATCCTGAAGGTGACTCCTCACTGAACACTGACCACCCTCCCCCACCCCCAGTGCCAATGCCAGGGCTCCATCCCAGAATCCTGGGATTATGACCTGAGCTGAAATCAAGAGAATAACTGACTGAAGCCATCCAGGCACTCCCGTCTACATGTTTTTAAATGAAGAAATGGGCCATGGGAAGTACTCAAAGAAATATTAAGGAAGCATTTGGGCAATCCAGCCACCTCAAACACTTGTTTATATCCCTTTTAATGAATATTCATAAAATATTCTGTTTTGTGCAGACTTCTCATGTATAAAGTCTCCTTGTAGTATTTACCTTTTGATTTTTTTTTTTTAAGATTTTATTTATTTATTTGACAGAGAGAGATCACAAGCAGGCAGAGAGGCAGGCAGAGAGAGAGAGAAGGAAGCAGGCTCCCTGCCGAGCAGAGAGCCCGATGTGGGACTTGATCCCAGGAACCCTGAGATCATGACCTGAGCCGAAGGCAGCGGCTTAACCCACTGAGCCACCCAGGCGCCCCTACCTTTTGATTTTTGCAAAAGGAACATTGCAACTATTTAGAGAATGCCGGTTGGGTTTTGAAAGTTAAAATATTATAAACATAAAATATATAAAAACATAATATTATAAAACATAAAAAATAAAGAGAGTTTATCCCCCAGTTTTTTAAATTTAAATTTTATTTTCAGGTAAATGAAGCAGGATATAAATCTTCCTTTGGTTCTAATTCTAAATTATTTGGAAATCTACAGTCTTTTCAAGGAATAATTCATGGTCTTGTCTTACTTGTTGGGGTATAGGGAGCGAGGTTGGTCAATAATAAGTTTTGGTCAGTTTTTTTTTGATCAGCCTCTGATTTTAGCAAATGCCTGTGGCATGGAAGTTTGTTTAATGTTCTTTTCTAAGTGACATACAGACAACTATCTCCAATTTTCATTCATTTTCTCTAGATGCCCAAGTCATCCTCCAAGATGTTTTGTGTTTCTTTTGTTAATTAAAAAAAAAAAAAAAAAAGGCAGTCTTGGTGGAGGTGTTGTATTTTGATATCAGCAAGGCATTTTTGATGGTATTGAAACCTGTGACATTAGAGTCAAAGAATGCTGATTACATGCCTTCTGGGTCTTGCCAGAGGGCTCTATCCCTTACTATGGTGTATAACTCACTCTCTAAATGAGTACCTTGCTGGTAAGAAGATCATATTTGAAGAGCCTGTAGGATTAGAATAAATTAGTATGTTGTTTAATAGTATCAGAGTTCAATCTCGGCAGGATGGAATAGGTCATTGCTATTGGGATCAATATACAGTTTCTACCATAGGAGATAGTAAAGACGTGATTTCCTCATATTGCAAGGGAAAGGGTTTAATAGCTTTAGGGGCTCAGTGTGGGTTAACATTGTTGTATTGTTAAGATTATTTGGGCTGACCCCCCAAACAAGTTTGGTATTGGGTTGCACTGACAGAAGTTGAGCATCTGTTCAAGGGCAGTAATACTGATAAAGAAGTGCAACTACTCTACAACATTTTAAGAGTCTTATTGTTAACTATTTTTAAGTCACACCTTAAAAGTATTACAGGTGATCTCAACCAGAATGATGAGGGGACTTGAGGAAGAGACAGGAGAATAAAGGCTCCAGGGTCAAGGTGGCTACCAAAGGCAAAAGATCTTTGGAGGCAAGTGTATGTAGATTTCTTTCTTGTTCTGCCATGATGGAGAAGGCAGTGAGGGAGAGCCCAGTCAAAGGAAGAGCCTTTTCTTACAACAGCTTCAGACTGAAGTGGGCTTTCATTAGAGCTAGTGGGCTTCCTGTTAGGCTATTATCTGTTAGGCTGTTAGAGAAGAAACTACATTTGGTAAGGTTGGAGTGGGTCACTTCTCAGTCTCCTTTAGTTTCTGCAATTGTTGAGTTCTGAGGTTATTTATTGAAAGTGGTATGGATTTTCAGTTAATCCATTATATATGTTGTATCCCATGATAATTACAAAAATTGGAAGGCCCTGAGAAAAAATTATTATTAGGAGGCATGTAGTGGATATGTATAAAATGTAGTGATTATGTATAAAATCATCATGATAATAGTTGCTTGAAACACTCACATTTTTGACAGGTAGAGAAGGGAAGACCAGAGGAGGGGTAACAAAAAACATTTAATCATATTAGCCAAAGAGGTCTTAGAATAGGAAAGTATATAAGTAATAGTTGCCAATTATTGATACCAACTGTATATTAGACATTTTTGGTGGGTACTTTTAGATACATCTTTCTAGCCATCATAACAAATGGGAAAGGTACTTGTGAGACGTGTTCTTCAGATGAATAAACGGAGTGAGTGCCAAATGGTTGCCACGTAACAATTTCAATGGCAGAGATTCAGCAAAGACTTTCTGGTCCAGTCTGCTCTTTTTCTACATTACTAAAAAGCCTTGCTAACAGTTTGGACCATGCTGTGGCTTTAATGCGAATTCTGAACTGCTCATATCCCCATCAGAACTACTGCTAAAGTTATTTTTTAAATAGCCTCCAAGATTGGAGTCTTGATTATGTGGGCTAGAAAATCTTGGAATCATTCATACAAGTTTGGAGTCAAGCACCCCCAAATGTTATTTTATTAGCTAGCCCATGTTCTTATTATTATTTGTTGGGATTTGTGTTCACATTTTTCAGTCTTCATTCTGCTGTGATATATTATTAGTGTTTCATTGAATAACTTGTATTTTTTTCCCTTTCATTATTTCACCTGAAGTCATCTCAATTTTGGGGGGGGTACAGACTGTTTCCCCAGTACCTAAATGTTCTTGTTCCCTTTTCCATCTGTCAGAATCTTGTGAATCCTCCTTTAAATTCCAATTCCTGAATCTGCTTTAAATCTTTCTTTCCCTTAGAGCTTCTCATCTCTCTGAACACAAAAGCATACGTTCTCCCTCATAGGTTTTTAAAATTATCTTCAATAAAGGGTCTTATGTTCTCTATTTTTTTCATTTGTTTATGTTTTCTTTTCCATCTTCAGATTTCAACTTTTTAGATTCAGTCTTATATAAAACAATGGTTTGAAATGAGTAAAAATTAATGATGACTATAATCATTTGATGGGAGGTATCTGGGTGGCTCAGTCAGGTAAGTGTCTAACTCTTGGTTTCAGCTCAGATCATGATCTTGGGGTTGTGAGATTGAGCCCCACGTTGGGCTCTGAACTTGTGCAGAATCTGCTAGAGATTCTCTCCCTTTTCTTCCCCTTCTGTTCCCTTCCTACTGTGTGCTCTCTCTCTCTCAAATAAATAAATCTTTATAAAAAAATCATTTCATGGGGAGAATGCTGTGCATTTTGGGGGAAGGATCTGAATATTCACTGGAAACTGAATTCACAAATCATTTTGACACAGTAGATTTTTAAAAGGAAAACAAAGACCACCAGTTATTCTGCATGCACAATGTTAATTCCCACTGTGAAAATGTAATTCAGTTTCTTTAGGAGAATTATTTTATCACAAAGCATTTTGTAATAGTAAGTAATCCCAAAACACATAGATATATACATATATGGCCACACACAACTCCTCTGTAGTGTAAAAGTCTGAATGTGCTCAGCTGTGATCATTTCTTTTATAGAAGAAGAAAGCAACAAATGCAACATTCCTAATTAATATGATTTAAAACATTGTCACCTAGCAAAAGGCAGGGTGATTCAAGATTATCTCCAGTAAAGCATCTTATTTCTGTAACTCATTTTTAATTAAGAAAACATGGTCCTTGTCCTCAGGATGTTTGAATCAAAATTAAGAAGAGGAAAGTCTTTAGTTAAATGCTACCTTCGTACTAACCCAAATGGAAACAAAGACAAGGACCAAAAAATATTAATGAGTTGATGGGATTGACTTATGAGAAAAGATTAAAAGAACTAAATATGTATAATGTGAATAATGATTACTATGGTAAGAGACACGATAAATAGCCAAATTTACTCCTTTGTTAGGTTTTGGGGACCAAGGACTCTTCATACAGGCAGGGTGATTTTATCAAAATACAAATTTCATACATTTCTTGCAGATCTTTAAAGTCAGCAGCATCTTGCAACTCTTTTTAAGTCAGCAGCATTTACAAACTTGAAATGTAGTGGACAATACAAATATAATAAATCCAAGCCTTTGTGACATAATATATAGGTGATTAAATACTTTCCTTACATAAAGAATGATTTTCTTTATTAAAGTATGGTTGATGTAGAATATTTTATTAGTTTTAAGTGTACAGCATGGTGAGTCACCATTTATGTAAACATTATTAAGTGATTGCCAGGATAAATCTAGTTTGTCATCTGTCACCCACAAGGTGGTTACATGTTATTAACTATATTCCCTATGCTGTACATTGTCTCCCCTTGTCTTATTTATTTTATAACTGCAAATTTGTATCTTTTAATTCCCTTCCCCTATTTTGCCAACCTTCCCTTCCTCCTCTTTGACAATCACCAGATTGTTCTGTTTATTTATGAGTCTGTTTCTGGGTTTTAGTTTTTTGGGGTTTTTTTTGTTGTTGCTGTTGTTTTTATTTTTTAGATTCCACATATAAGTGAAATTACACAATATTTGTCTTTCTCTTTCTGACTTATTTCACTGAGCATAATACCCTCTAGGTTCATCCATATTATTGTAAATGATAAGATTTCATTCTTATTTATGGCTGTGTATTATTCCATTGTCTCTGTGTGTGTGATGTATATATATATATAACACACATCCATACATTATATATATGTATACATATGTGTATACACACACACACACACATACACACACTAGACCTTTTTTTAATTGAACTATAGTTGGCATACAATGTTATTTCAGTTTCTGGTGTTCTCCATAATGATTTGACAATTCCATACATTAAACAATTCTCACCATGGTGAGTGTAGTTACTATCACCACCCAGAATTATTACAATATTATTGACAATATTTCCTATGCTGTACTTTTCTTTTCTTTCCTTTTTAAGATTTTATTTATTTATTTGACAGAGATCACAAGTAGGCAGAGAAGCAGGCAGAGAGAGAGGGGGGAAGTAGGCTCCCTGCTGAGCAGAGAGCCCGATGTGGGGCTCGATCCCAAGACCCTGGGCTCATGACCTAAGCTGAAGGCAATAGCTTTAACCCACTGAGACACCCTGGCACCCCGCTATGCTGTACTTTTCATCCTGTGACTTACTTATTTTGTAACTGGAAGTTTGTGCATCTTAACCCTCATCTATCTTGCCCATCTCCCCCAATCCCATCCTCTCTGATAACCATCAGGTTGTTCTCTGTATTTATGAGCGTTTCTGTTTTTGTTTGTTCATTTGTTTTGTTTTTTAGATTCCACATAAATATGGAATCGTATGGTATTTGTCTTTGTCTAACTTGTTTCCCTTATCATAATACCTTCCATGTTGCTGTGAATAACAAAATTTCATTCTATTTAAAAATTTTTTTTCATTCTGTTTTATGGCTGAGTAATATTTCTGTATATAAATACCACATCTTTATCTATCAGTGGACACTTAGGTTGCTCCTCTATCAAGGCTATTATAAATAATGTTGCAGTGAGCATAGGGGTACATGTATCTTTTTGAATTACTGTTTTTTTTTTTTTCCTTTGGATTACTACCTGGAAGTGGTATTGCAGGATCATATGTTTTATTTTTAATTTTTTGAGGAACCTCTGTACTGCTTTCTATAGTGGCTGCACAAATTTATATTCCCACCAGTAGTGTACAAGGATACCTTTTCTCCACATCTCACCATCACTTGTTCTTGTCTTTTTGGTAATAGCCATTCCAACAGGTGTGAAGTAATATCTCATTGTAGGTTTTTTTAAATTTATTTATTTATTTTAGAGAGAGAGAGAGCACAAGCAGGAGGGGCACAGGGAGAAGGAGAGAGACTATCAAGCTAACTCTGTACTGAGTGCAGAGCTAGACATGAGACTTGGTTTCACGACCCTGAAATCATGATCTGAGCTGAAACCAGGGTCAGATGTCTAATCAACTGTGCCACTCAGGAACCCCTCTCATCATAGTTTTTGATTTGCATTTCCCTGATAATTAATGGCGTTGATCACCTTTTTATATTCCTGTTGGCCATCTGTATGTCTTCTTCGAAAAAATGTGTATTCGGATCCTCTGCCTATTTTTAAATTATATTGTTTATTTATTTATTTGTTTATTTATTAAATATTTTATTTATTTATTTGACAGAGATCACAAGTAGGCAGAGAGGCAGGCAGAGAGAGTGAGAGGGAAGCAGGCTCCCTGCTGAGCAGAGAGCCCGATGCGGCAGGGCTCGATCCCAGGACCCTGGGATTATGACCTGAGCCGAAGGCAGCAGCTTAACCCACTGAGCCACCCAGGTGCCCCTGGATTGTTTATTTTTTAAATATTGAGTTATGTGTGTCCTTTATATATTTTAGATATTAATTCCTTATTGGTTGTATCATTTACAAATATCTTCTTCCATTCAGCAGGTTTCCTTTTTGTTTTATTAATGGTTTCCTTCACTGTGTAAAAGCTTTTTAGTTTGATGTAGTCCCCTTTGTTTGTTTACTTACTTATTTTTTGTTGCCTTTGCTTGAAGAGACAGATCCATAAAAATATTGCTTAGACTGATGTCCAAGAATTTACTGCTTCTGTTTTCTTGTAGTTTTTTGGTTTCCAGTTTTACATTTAAGTCTTCAATCTATTTTGAATTTATTTTTGTGTAATGTGTAAGAAAATAGTTCAGTTTCATTCTTCTGCATGTAGATGTCCAGTTTCTCCAGCAGGATTTACTGAAGAGACTGTCTTTTTCCCATTGCATATTCTTGCCTCTTCCATCAAAGATTAATTGACCATATAAGCATAGGTTTATTTCTGGATTCTTTTTCTTATTTTCCTTATTTCCTATAGCTTCCTGTTCCATGATCTGTGTGTCTGTTTTTATGCCAATACCATACTGTTTTGATTACTATAGCTTTTAGTAGACAGAGAAAATTTTTTTTTTAATTTAATAAAAGCACTTTGAGGACTTCATGTGTTGTTTGGAGACAGAACTAATGAAGAAAATGAACAAGATTGCTTGTAAAATGAGCTTTGTGTGCGGAGCTTAAAATATGGACGTGCTTTGAAAACCAATTTATAGCCAACTTAAACTCATTATGGCCAAATTATCATTACCTAATAGCTAAACAAAAATGTAGATAATGTGGATGTTGATCCTATAAGCCTACTCCCATTCAGGTAAAGTGGCTTATGTGGGAAAATAGCTGTTAAAAGAAGTTGAAAGACCCTGTAGATGACCATTAATGCATCTCTGAAACAAAGGACTTCCTCTATCATTGGCACCTGGAATAATGGTAAAGTACAGAAGTACTCATCTGCTTTTCAGTTTTGATTAAGAAGACTGCCCCCATGATTAGCATCTCATCTAAGAGGAACTTATGTGCTTTTAAATAACTGAAATAAAGTGACAAAGAATGGGGATGCTCAAAATGGGGTTTCGTTTCTGTGGTGAGTGAGTCAGAAAAGCCCCAAAGAACTTTCACTGAAAGAGAAAATTGCTCTAGAACTAAGTTAATTTCACCTGGTGTTTTCACTTTCCAGAAAATTCTACGTTATTTTCTTTTGTTTTGGGTAAAAGAAAAAGAAACATTATCATCAATACAATTTTATTTTTTTAAGATTTTATTTATTTATTTATTTATTTGACAGACAGAGATCACAAGTAGGCAGAGAGGCAGGTGGAGAAAGAGAGAGAGAAAGGGAAGCAGGCCCCCTGCTGAACAGAGAGCCTCATGCAAGGCTTGATTCCAGGACCCTGGGATCACGATCTGAGCTGAAGGCAGAGGCTTTAACCCACTGAGCCACCCAGTCGCCCCTACAATTTTATTTTTGATGATTAGAAAGGTCTTAAACTTTTTATTTTATTTAATTTTTTAAAAGATTTTTTTTATTTATTTGACAGAGAGATTACAAGTAGGCAGAGAGGCAGGCAGAGGGAGAGAGGGGGAAGCAGGCTCCCTGCTGAGCAGAGAGCCTGATGCAAGGTTCGATCCCAGGACCCTGGGATCATGACCTGAGCTGAAAGCAGAGGCTTTAACCCACTGAGCCACCCAGGCACCTAGAGTCTTATGCTTTTTAAAGGAAAATTAAGTAATCTGTCTACAATGTCTCTCTTACTAGTCAATGAACTGAGGAAGTAAGTAGCATTGTAACTGAATTTGAATTGTCTTAAACCTTGTTTCAACTTTGCATTTTCATTGTGGTTCTCAGTATTTTCCCTCTAGCTGATACACTGGTAGCCCTGGAAATATATTTATGTATATGTATATTTATGTGTGTAAATATGTTTATATATTTACACATATGCCCACCAAGGAGCAAAAACATCCAAAATTGATTTTCCATTGAAGAATAAACATTGACAGAAGTAACATCTATCAGTGAGATAATTTAGAGCAACCTTTTATTCACAATACACTCACTGTAACTTTTCAAGTGTGCCAATACAACATGTCAATTATCCACATTCATGTCATTTTCTGTGCTCTTTGTGGTCTTTTGAAGGCACATTATAAATTTAAAGCATAGTATAAAATGGAATCACATGAATGAAAAATTATTTTGAAATATACATTTTCTAGAATAAAGAAGTTTGGAATGTCTCCCTTTTCTATATACTTGATTCATAAATACACTGTTTGTAGAAGGGTTGGATAGACTGAAATTGAATTTCAGTAAAAAACTGTGAAGATTTTTATTCCTTAGGAGATCTAACATTCCATCCACCCTGATCAAGGATTTCTTACATCTTCACTCTGATATATATTGATATGTATAATAGGAATAGTAGTGGGTAGAATGTCATTTCTGGTAATGCTGTGTGTCAGCATTTCAAAGACTGAAAAATCTATGAGTAAAATTGTTCTTAATATGTTATCATTGCCAAATGAAAGCTGGTCTGATTTCCCCATTCTCTCCTCTAGGGAATTATACTTATCTTTCATTCTGTGTCAGGAGAAACTGTCATTTAAGGGCAATTTTTGTTCCTATGCTGGCATATTTCTTTTGTTTATGTTCTTTCTTTTCCCATATGGGAATCTTTCTCAGCATGTGAGTGTACAGCTCATCCATGCATAAATGGCAGCATTTCTTCTTCTTCTGTTGTCTTAGGAGTTGTTGCTGTTTGAGAGTTGCTGCGTAGGATGGATACTGAGGGGAATGACAATTCTCTTCTAATGTCTGAAGTTAAACATAGTTCTTATGTTCATGTTTTGTTTTGCTACTTAAGATCTCTCAACCTAAGGCTTTTGATGGTTATATCAAGTACTATGAGTATACAATATCAAGAGTTCTCTGAGATCACATTCAGTTTAACAAAGGGGATTTTAAGAATTAATTTCAAAATTTTTGAATTTGGTCAAAGGGTCCCATTCTGTAAGCAGATAATCCAGACTGTACTGAGATTCTTGAGGGTACATGGAAGCTCAGCGTTAAGAAAAGAGTATGGCATCATGGTTTAGAATGTAGGATCTAGGACCATAACTTAGGCAAGTTAGTTAGCTAGTTAGTAAGCTGTGTCTTTGTACTTCAAGTGCCCTCTTCTAAAAATAGTAATTGTATAGCTCTCAGAATTAAACAAGTTAATATTGTCCACATTCTTATAATTCTGCCTGCAGGAGGTATCCAATAAGCATTAGTTACGACGATTTTTTTAATTTTCCAGCACCTAGCACAGATCTATCTCATATTAGGTGGTCACATAATAAGTAATATATGCAAAATTGAATAAATACCTGGATAATGCCTTGTCATTTAACAATGTATAATTCTGTAGAACTTCTGTTTCATTTAAAATATCTTTATTCAGATTATAATATGTGCAAGTATTATCTTAAGCACTTCAGAGTTGGAGATATATTACACATGTTATTGAAGAAGTATGTGGTCTTAGGGTAAGTTCTTTAACCTCCTAAGGAGGTTAAAGAACTGTTGCAACAAGTAAATGAGACCCTACATACAAAAATGCATATGTAGAGTGCTTGGCTAGTGTCTAATTGCAGTAAATACTTAGATGTTAACATATTCTGTAGTATGGGAGGTAAAACATGCATAAAACAAATATGCAGGGTGGGAAATGACATGTGTAATAAGATTAAAGTGTTAGTTGTGCATATTTCTACCAGGGCAGGAGTAGGAGGTGGAGAGGAGTAGTTAGGGAAAGTTAGGAGGAGTTGACATTTGACTTGTATACTGAAGAATGCATGGTATTTAGACATCCTCTGTGCAGAGAGTTGGCATTTCAGGTAGAGGGAACAACTCTGAAGACTCTCCTAATGGGAACAGTTGCAAAGTTCATACTATATGTATGTCCATACTATATCAATAGGGAAGATAATAAGCAATAGAGTTGGGGAGGTAGATTGGAACCAGGTAGTAGAAGTCCTCGAACAGGTTGGATATTCTTTGTCAGGCATTTGTTTAAGATTTCTAAGCAGAGAAATCATGTGATCAAACGTTTTCTGAATTCATTCCAGAGAGTTTCATTTTGCATTTATAGATAGGATGGGATGGAGATGGAGATACTGGAAGCAAAAGCATTGGTCAGGGAGGTGTATTGGAACAGAACTTTCATACTGGAGCGAGCAAGGGATAATGAAGTCTTGAGGTAGTATGTGAGAATGCAGTGGAAGGAGCAGATAGCAAGAGACATTACACTGGAAGAATTGGCAAGACTTGGCAGCTGGAGGTGGAAGGTTAGAGAAGGGACAGATAGTGCTCCAGAACTTCTAGTTTTAGCTAAGTAAGAGGATGCTGCTGCCATTAACAGAAATGGGGAACACAGGACATGGAACAGGTTGAACAGGAATAGGAACAGTAACAAGCTCTGAGCTCTGTTTAGAATTTATTGAGCTTGAGATATTGGCTTCCATCCTGGCCATCTGGGTGGAGGGGTCTTTCTTTAAGTAGGTGGGAAAGAATACGATTCTTTTTATAAACCATGAAATCTGTGGATGGTCGGTAAATATTGCAGAGTTCTGATAAAATTATTGAGTTACAGCATTATTTAAGAATGCCTTGGTTTCTTTCCTTTATTTTAAGAAAATAATGAGAGAAGTACAAACAGAAAGATGTAAAGGTGTTCCCCAGTGCTTTTAATGGATAAATAGAAATCTGTTCCTTTACGAACTTAGGATTTTGATATCAAATACCATAAATTGTGTTTAAATAGTGACGAGACTTTATGATATGACAGGTGAAAGAATAAAATTCAAGATTAATTCTAGCATCCTACTAGTAATTTAAAAATCTCTTTCAATATACTATCAAAAACATTGCTTAGGGTATGACAAAATAGATAATCCTCAATTCTGGATTCAATTTAGGTGTTGGACAAATTAACTTTTTTATGCTTAATTATATTTATTTTGACAGTTTTGTGGATTTCTTGTAGAGTTTGCTGCTTTTTAGTCTCCTTATAATCAATTTGATAAGTTAATAAAGTATATGATTCTTGGGCAAATTATTTAACTGGTAGCTTCCAATTAAAGGTAACATTATTTAGCTGGTTTTTTATTCGTTTGTTTTAATAGGCTTCAAGAGAAAGACAAACTATACTGATCAATTAGAATCTAGTATACTGTACTTTTATCTAAATGATTAGTACTTGTATCAAGATGTAAAGAAGTGGGCTCCTGGGTGGCTCAGTGGGTTAAGCCTCTGCCTTCTGCTCAGGTCGCAATCTCAGGGTCCTGGGATTGAGCCCTACATCAGGCTCTCTGCTCAGCAGGGAGCCTGCTTCCCTTCCTCTCTCTCTACCTGCTGCTCTGCCTACTTGTAGTGTCTCTCTCTCTCTCTCTGTCAAATAAATAAATAAATAAATAAAATTTAAAAAAATGTAAAGAAGTATAAATACGAATACTTAACAGAGAACAGTGTCTACCAAGCTCCTCAATTTACAGTAGTCTGTGCTGCAAGTATGACAATACTCGTCTCATTCTAAAGAGAACCTGAAACCCAGGGAATTAAGGGATTTACCTATTTAAAAGTAGTTTCTTATAATTAAACCAAGATGGTCATTCATGTACAGTAGTGAAGAATATATCTTTTCAGTTTGTGTCCTTCATAGTGAAGGCATTTAATGTTTCTAGAAACTCCTAAACAGGGGTCATTTTCAACATTCTGATGGTGACATTGTGATTGTGTATGTGGGTCATAATGCTCTTTCACTAAATCTAATATGTAGCAATATATAAAAAATATTTGAATCTCCATTCTAGAAGTTAAGCGTGAGTACACAATTATAAATGATATCGGGAGGCTGTCAGACCATTAATTTCGGAATGTTTAACTTTATTTTCGAAATATGTCCTGAAATTTTCCTCCGATTGGAATTCTCATTCTTGTCAATCACTGACTCGCAGACTAGATCTTCAGTGTCATTTTAGTCCATCTCTATGGTAGAGATTTACTTTGGAACCTCACTGTGGTGAGGGACCAAACAAAGTATGAATAGGATACTGTCTCTGCCCTCACGGAACTCCCAGTTTGTTGAGGGAGGCCAGCACCTGGAGACTCGAGCAGTGCTACGTGATCACTGCGAAGAGGGAAGACAGAAGCAGAGACAGCTGCGAGAGCCTTTCTGGAGTCCCAGCCCTTTCAGCTGTCCAACTTCCTCTTGAACAATCATCACAATGGTTGGTTCACCATTTAGATCCACTATTTCTTCTGTGGGTCAGTGTTGATTGTTAAAAGGCTCCTTTGCTTGATTTTGTTTTGCTCTAATGGTTGACCAAAAATTGACCACCTTAGGACATCTATTTATGGGTCCTACTTGAATTCTTGACAACGTAACTGCACTCTACACCAGTGTTTTGCAAACTATATGTGATGAGGACCGGTTTTGGCTTTTTTTTTTTTTTCCTCCTTACTTCTAATCTGTCATGGATGGATGCTGTTACAAAACACAGTGGGAATGGTTTTGGAAAATGGAAAGAAAACCAAACATATAAAATCCAAGCACTGATGTTTTCGTTATGAGATTCAACAGACATAAAAGGACCCTGTCAAGTTGTTACAAATGTTTCTGTGTCTTACTCTGAGATGCCGTACCCCTCTCCATACAAACCAGTGACAAACAGTTGAAGGGGCCGTCAGTGATCCTAAGAGCATATAATGGCCAACATTATTACTCAGCACGTTAAGCTGTCTTTCCAGAAGGATGATAGTAAAATTTCCTCATCTGTTTCTAATTAAAGTTTAGAATTAGCCTGTTCACTTTCCTCTAATAAAATGCATTTTTTCTGTATTGTATGAAACCTAGTCTTCCACTTGCCAGGACTCATTGTTCTAGTACAGTGATAATACACAGGATGGTCAGAGCCAAGAAAACAAGGAGAGGTGATAGTATTGGTCCTCACAGTGACTTTAGAATGTCTCTTGCTCCTTTCCATATCGTGTTCATCATTGTCACCTTCAGCTCCGTTTATAAACATTTTCGTGTACTTACTTTTTTGCATGATACTGTGCTAGGTGCTGGGGATATATAGATGAACAACAGCATGTGATTCCTACCTCAAAGTGCTCACACTCTTGTGGGAGAGATTCTGACCCACTTCTGTTTTACATATGTTTAGTACACTAAGTTTTGATATACTCGTACAAGTGGTATAAAATAAATGTTATTAACTTGATAGTTTGTTGACTTTTACTTTTTCATTTCAAATGAATTGTAAATTTTAAAAAAATAGTTTATTTATTTATTTGAGAGAAAGAGAGAAGGAAGAGTGGGAAGGGGCAGGGGAGAGAAAGAGAGAAGCAGACTCCCTGCTAAGCAGGAAGCCTGACATGAGGCTCTGTCCCAGGACCTGGAGATCATGACCCAAGCCAAAGACAGCCACTCAACCAACTGAGCCACCCAGGTGCCCCTGTAAATTTTTTTTTTTTTTTAGATTTTATTTATTTATTTGACAAACAGAGATTACAAATAGGCAGAGAGGCAGGCAGAGAGTGGGGTAGGGAAGCAGGCTCCCTGCCAAGCAGAGAGCCGGATGTCATCCTAGGACCCTGGGATTATGACCTGAAGGGAAGGCAGAGGCTTAACCCACCGAGCCACCCAGGCGCCTCCCCTGTAAATTTTTTTAATGTAGATATAGAGTAAAGCCCATGGTGATATAAAATTATTAAAAATCATTGAAAATTGGGGCTCCTGGCTGGCTTCTGCCTTCTGCTCAGGTCGTGATCCTGGGTTGCTGGGATTGAGCCCCACATCAGGCTCCCTGCTGAGCGGGGAGCCTGCTTCTCCCTCTGCCTCTGCCCTCTCCCCCTGCTCTCCTGTGTGTGCGCAGGCATGCGCGTGGTCTCTCTCCCTCTCTCAGAGAGATAACTAAATCTTTTAAAAAATCATTTAAAATTATGGTGATTATGATGTAGTGGTCATCTAGATTTTTCTTAGAGACCAAATTTTCCCCATGACACCTATCAGGACTTAAAATGATATTACATTGGGTGTATCATCCAGATGGAGTTATTCAAACATGATATTAAGGCACCAAATGTAGGCAACCAGTTTTCTTGGATTTTAAGCCAAGTTATTTTTGTTAGGTAAGTCATTCTAGTGGGGCTCTAATTAATAAATCTTGTTAAACCAAGCATCTAAGGCAAAATTAAATATATAGTATTATTATTTATGAACAAAAATATATATACAACTTCATTGTTTCATTTCACATTTAAAAATGACCCTTCAAATGTGGTGACTTCATTTCATCCATGTTTACTTGATATCCTTCAGTCATTTAGTCCTTAAGAAGAAAAGAACTAATAACAAGCTTTATACTAACAAAACATATTTATGCAAATGTTTCTTGAAAGTGTAATATGCTCTATCTACCTTTCTTGGATACATTTTTGATTAATCAGGCATTTGACTCTCTACTAAATGGTCTTCTTGTTTTCCTGAGTGGTGCTTTAGTTTTCGTCTCTTATGTTTCCACCTAGCAGTCAGATACATAGAATAGCCTGATAAATTAGCATTAAAATCAGTTTACTCCCTCGTTAGGTTGTCACTCCAGAATCTCAGATATTAGAAAATATGTTAGGATATTTGATGAGGATTAGAGAGGCTAGACCTTTGTGAACTGCTTCCTGACTGAGGGCCAACTCTAATTATTTGTGGAAAGCTCAGTCTTACATCTGTACTTAGACTCTTAAAGGGGAAGATCATTTGGATTTGTTCATGAGTGATTGGACTATATAGGTATATTTTGTTGTTTGATCTGGAAAAGAAAACCTAAAAGAAAAAAATATCCTCCCAAGATTTTGTGAGATTTAAATATTTAAATTTAAATAGCCAATCTTCATAGATGTAGATGGTTGAGAACACTAGTCGGTTAAGTCTGTTGCAGGGAATTTCCTGGTGTACTTCTGTCGGGTCTGGAGTTGAAGCCGGGTGTAACAGAGCTGGCTCTTGGAGGCTGGTGTGAGTTCAACGTGAGCCAGTTGCCTGCATCCCTTACCAACTCTATGTTTAGTGACTTCATGGTGGGGTGGTAAGCTTGAAATCAGCCTTCAGTGGTTATTTTACCATGAAATTTGCAAATGCTGCAAGTCAAGGCTTTTTCTTCTCTCTCTTTTTTTCCTCCTGGAGAGTTGATTGTTAAACACCCACCAGCGTGGCATTGGTTTCAGCTTTAACTTTATTATGAAAGCCGGTATGCTGATCATATTAGCTTAGTTTTAAAAGTGGGTCCCTCAGGGGCACCTGGGTGGCTCAGTGGGTTAAAGCCTCTGCCTTCGGCTCAGGTCATGATGGAGCCCCACATTGAGTCCCACTTCCTGCTCCCTGCTCAGCGGGGAGCCTGCTTCCTCCTCTCTCTCTCTCTCTGCCTGCTTCTCTGCGTACTTGTGATCTCTGTCAAATAAATAAATAAAATCTTAAAAAAAAAAGTGGGTCCCCAGAAACTTTGAAAAGGTTCCCTCTGCATGTTACAGAGGGAAACAGGGACATAAAGATTAATAGAAAGATGAATGCCTTTGAGTAGTTAATATTCTGTGAGTAACAAAAGGGGAAAAATTCTTGATAGAGGTTGAAATCAGATGATGAATTTTTTTAAAGATTTTATTTATTTATTTATTAGACAGATCACAAGTAGGCAGAGGGGCAGGCAGAGAGAGAGGAGGAAGCAGGCTCCCTGCGGAGCAGAAAGCCGGATGCGGGGCTCCATCCCAGACCCTGAGATCACGACCTGAGCAGAAGGCAGAGGCTTAACCCACTGAGCCACCCAGGTGCCCCAGATGATGATTTTTTATTGTAAATTCATATGCTTTTTAATATAAAAAAGCTCCTCTCTTATGTACCGCAGAATGAGAAAGATCTTCTCTTATTTACTGTTCTATTGGTTATATATAAAAATAAATCAACATTCGTGACATAGAAGGTACAGTTTTCAAATTATGTTATTTTATTTGTGGCTTATGTTACATCATTTATAATATCATGTATGAATACATATAGCAATGACTACTTAGCATATTGTTTCCTAATTAAAATAAGGTATTGTTTCTGATAATGTTCTTACTGAAGGCTCTGGCAAATGAAGCTTTCTCTAAGTGTCCCTGGGAATTGCTTTGACAGGCTAGGGAGATGAAAAGTCAGCATGTACACAAACTCAACTGTTGGTGTATAAATCAAAATAGATCCAAGTACAATCATCTATATTAGCAACCATTTGGGACCCTTAGAAAACACAGGCCACCAATCAAGGGGTCCATTCGTTTGGACACTAAATTCAAGTAAAACATCTGGAACTCAGTAAACCAGTGCGTGGTTTCTCTTCTGAACCTGTAGTTACACCACGTCCTGTCCTCTTCTAGCAATGATGCGAGGGTAGAAGGGATGAGTTGTCCACAATCAGGGGTTTTCATCTAATTAGCATTATCAGGCCTGCTACTTACTGCTTACTGCATTATAAACTGAGGTACCATCCTTTGTGAGGGAAACGATGAAAGGGTGGGTAGTTACAGGTCACTGTAACTGAATTGAGAATTGCAATTCTCAATTCCCTTTAACCTTTCTGAGCGACTAATTCCCTTTGCTCCACCAGGCTGTCAATCCAGAGATCAACCCCCAACTTCCTCTGGGTTCCTTTCACACACACTTTGCTTATCTTTCGGAGTGGCGTTTGTCTGATCTTTCCTTTTGCGTGTTTTTACTTTTAAGATCTTCTCTTTCTTATGTAAAAAAGGCAATTAGACTCGTATCTGTTTATTTTAAACAAAATGGCTGTTAATTAGTGTGATCAAAAACCCTGCCATTGTAGACTATGGGTTCCACTTTGTAGTTGCACTAAATTGAGTAGGGTTTGGTGCCAGTTGACATGATAACAACTCAAAGTCTGGCTTTTTAAAAATTAATGAACAAACACATTTATGAGGCTTTGTTTTGTCTGGTTTAGATCTATAGGCTCTGAATGCATCAGAGTTCTTATTTTTTACTGACTAATGTTGTGGCTTATTAAAAGTACATAAAGTCATTGAAAAACTTTTTTTTTTTTTTTTTTTTTTTTTTTGCTAACTTAATATAATTGATGTGTGGAAGCCACGCCATTTTCATTTAATTGGCTCTCTTTTGATTTTATAAGTTAGAGCACAAAGTCTGTTTATTTATTCCATTAGTAACACACGCTAACATTTGTTTTTATTAAATTGTCAACTCATCAGACTCTAGAATCATCTTAAATGTTAGCCTCCTGAACAACCCCCCCACCACGCCCCACATTTAACATTTAGAAAAAACAAGCAGACTCCGGGTATTTATTTAATATAAACAACTTTAAGAGCATGGGTCAGTATGACATAACTCAATTTCATACATCTTAAATATCGTCAGTACTTTACAGTGATAATTAATATTCAGAATAATGATGATGGTAGTATTATAAAGAATCTCCTTTACAGAAGGATTATCTTCATGATACATTACATCTAAGGTAGAGAGCTATATCAACATATATTGAGGATTTAGACAAAGATAAATTTCTACTTCTGTAGTCAGAAAAATCAAATTAAAATCTAATTCACCAGAACAGCTCAGCTCTAACATTCTGGTTAACTGAAATTTAAAAGAGTATCAAAAGGCCCAGTTCTCTGGATGTGTGCAAACTTTTTGAATTGTGTTAAAATAGGTGAACCTGTCCTAACCTAACTTCTGCTAGATGTCTGGGAAAACTTTGGATTTACAACATACGCCTCAGATCATCTATAAAACCACAATAAATCCTGAGTTTTGATTGACTACTTTGAAGAAAAAAAGATGCTTATTTGTGAATGGTAATGGATCAAAGTGTCTCACTAAAGTTATTTAGAGTTGAAAATCTAGTAATTATAGTTTATTTAATTTTTATAGGATTCCAGGAAGTATTCTGTACTCAATAATTAATTAATCCTTGCATTCATCTATATATGAAAACATTTAACCTTACAGTAACCCTGCAAGCCAGGGTTTTGCATACGCATCACAACTGAGTAGAAACTGAGGCTCTGAAAGATTATGTATCTTGCTAAAGTTCACTTAGCTGGTGAATGACTCAGATCATTCTGACTCCAAATGCTTCCCATGACACTGTTTCCTATTACTTGTCAATAATAGGTTGTTTTGAAAAAGCAATATTTTATTTTGTGAGGAAATCACATCATCATCCTACTTCTTTATGTTTAATTTCCCAAGCTAAAAAAAGAGAGAATTCCCTCATTTCTTGAGCTCCGGCTGTTTGGAATCCTTTATCAGATACCCTTATGAATGGAAAGCTGTTCTTAATGGATTTAAGTGTTTCAGTGATCTTCATCACTTATCCTGGAAGGTTCCTGCCTTAATCTGTCCTCACTGTTGAACATTCTTTCTTGGTATTTAGCCTAAATTTACTTCTCTTGATTATACTCATTACTTCTAGTTACCTCCCTTATTGTGGATGTGTCAGTAATGATCTATCTTTAGCCAACTGGCCTTTGTTTACAGTTCTTCCCACAAGATTGAAGCTGATGTTGTAATGATGCTTAGAGATGATATAATATAGATGTGGGTAATTGGGCAATCAAATTCAAAGTACATTCTAAACCTAGAATTAGTAGGAAAGTAATAAATGGCACTCAGTGTTGGTTTTCTACATCATCTGTACTTTGGTTTGCATTTAAGAACATCTGTACTTGATACTTTAAGCTCATTCACATATAGTTATTTTGTATGGCTTATAATATTAGTGAATTCTAGCCTAATTAATAGCTGAGAAGTTTATTGTACATATATTATTTGATATGGCACTGATCTTTTATTTTTTATTATTTGCAGAAAATCAGCATCTCATACAATCTAACCTTTGATCATATTTGCTTACTGCTTCCTGCCCTCAAGTCCTTGATTTCCATTTTCTTTTCAGTAGTAATGAGACAAATTATCAAACAAGCTCATTTGAGGAAACTCCAATTGTAATCAGTTAGTTGATGGAGGAAGAGATTTTTGGAATGCAGCATTTATCCTCCCCTGTGGATACCCAGTGTAGTAATTTAAAGCTTAGTGTAGTATATTGAGCACCCACAAAGTGAGCTTTACAAAGTAAAACCAGATTTCTTCATTCCACAGAGAATAGATATTTATTCATAAGCTCTCTGTGTCTGGGGATTTTTGTTTGGTTTTGTTTAACATTTTCATAATGTGCTAACCTGGGGCACCACTTTTTGTGCTTTTCTACCAGAATTGAAGGTCTAAAGGCATGACTTAAACAAAAGGCATCACAGAGTTGTGAACCTAGAACATAAGCACACAGGGGGGAGAAATTCAACCCAGAAAGAACCATAAAAAGAGGAGCAGCTCAATGGAGAACCCTAAAATGTAAATCAGGAGCCAAAGCAGAATTAAAGAAAGGGCAGGCTACAACATTTAGGGAAGAAGCAGACCAGACATTGTGAAGTTCAATAGAGAAAAAATTCATCTTCCCAGAAGACCAAGAGAGTGGAAGCACAGGAAAATAAATAGGAATATTCAAAATAAAACAGTTAAAGCCACAGACATAACACAGACTTAAAACCCCGAGAGACTAGGCGTATAGGAAGTAATAAAACAACAACAGTGGGAATAGGAGAGGACATCTCCAGAGCTGTTCTGTGGGGCTTTGTCTGACCAAACCCTTCTGACCTGAATGCCTATGCGAGTTCTGGAGTCTCTGAAGGCTGGGAGTAGTCTTACGCATTTCTAATATAGGGGCCAGCCTGGGAAATCAATAAATCTTAGTAGATAGTCACATCTCTAAAAACTAGCATGGTACCTACGATGTTCTAAATACCTCATATATATGAACTAATTTAATCTTCTCAATAACCTGATGAATGTAGTACACCATGGCTACATCCCCATTTTACAGATGAAGAGCAGATACCAGAAAAATTAGATAAATTGCCCAAATTTATTGGGCAATTGCAAGGCACTTGGTCCAGGGCCCATGCTGGGATTCACAGTACTGCCATAGCCCTGTCCAGTGTGTCACCAAATCCTGATAACTTCAGCTCTTAAATATCTGTAAAAAGTGTGCTTCCTCACCAACCAGTTGTCAGAATCTCAATGACTACTGTGCCCTCAGCTCCCAGGGTTGTTCTACTGTAAACCTCTCTCTATCATTACCACCATTTCTGCAGCCCGGTATTTTCCATAGGCTAAACACTTCAAATAGAGAGTCAGAAAAGGATTATCTTTCACGTACTTCTTATTTTAGTTTTCATGTCAGCATGACTTCTTTTGAAAGTACCTGTGTTACTAGCCCTTTCTGCTGGTTATGAGACTAGGGCAAGTGATTAAACTCTACACTTAAGGCTTTTCATGTATGAGGTAGGGCTAATGAGAGTTCCCACCTCATGGGATTTTTATTAATGTATGTAAAGTAATTAGAGGTGTGTCTGTATAGAAGTTCTCAAGAAACATTAAGACTTCTTGGAAGTAGCAGTGGTTGTAAAAGACAAAGCAAACACAAACTCTACCTATATCCAAATGGGAAATACGGATACATATGTACTTATATACACACATCATATAAGCATGTATAAACACATGCACATATGTATATTTTTGCAAGTATACATTTTCCCCTTATTTCCCACGGTATAGATTTCACGTTCTATCAGAGGGAAGCGAAAAATCTAGATATCTTATCTGAAATAGTCTTTAATATGTACATGGCTGCCAAGTAGTTAACCCTATTGGTCAACTCACTTTTAAACGTATGAAATTTAAGATGAGTTCTTAAAATATTTTTCCTTAAAAAAAAAAACAATAAATATGGAAGCAAATTTAAAGAGAAGCATTCAGTTTCAGTGGCGTGAATGAGGAGGGAAAGGTGTGTGTTTCTGGTTGTATAAGGAAAAAATAGCTGAAGAGTATAGATTTCAGTGTTCCAAAAAAAAAAAAAAAAAAAATGATGCCTGATCAGGGCTGGAAGCTTCAGATCAAAAGGGCGATTTTAGAAAATTGTGGTGAGTGAATGAGGGCACCAGTTTATTGAAGAAATCAATTTGCTATCTTAACCAATGGCACCAGCACCATCCCTATAATCTCTGAAAATAGATAGACACTTTGCGGTTCACCAATCCGTAGATCACATCTGCTTCCTTACACCTGGCAAGCTCACACCCTTTTCGAATAAGATCGTATCTCAGGAGCTTTGTGGGTTTATGAAGCCACAAGTTTATTAGTTAGATAAAATCTCTAAGCGTTTAGAAGTTTAAAACTGTGTTGTCAAACCTATTTCAGTTATAATGGCAATTTCCAAAGTAAATATGACACAGTAACTTTTAAATCTTGTCATTCTGTTTCCTTGAGTGTGTGATTTGTGATAATCTATGGCAGGGTTTCCTGTCTTTGTTTTCAAATTTAGCTATACATAAATAGTAGCAATTGAAATACTGAAACTTAGAATCTACGATTGGTAAATTGTATACCTCCAGTTACCCCAAATAATTTTTGTTTTTTTTGGATAAAGGTGGGCCAGAAAATTTAAAGGGAAGTCAAATATGGCTTTATCATTATTTTTTTAACTTAAATATAATTGACATAAAACATTTTATTAGTATCAGGTATATAACATAATGATTCAATATTTCTGTATATTTTGTGAAATGATCACCACAGTAAGTCTAGTTAACATCCCTCACCATACGTCGTTACCAAATTTATTTTTCTTGTGATGAAAACTTTTACAATGTACTCCTTTAACAAGTTTCAAATATACAATACCATATTATTAACTATGGCCATCATGTTGTTAATTCATGTTCCACATGAATTATTTATTTTATACCTGGAAGTTTATACTTTTCAACTCCATCTTCCCATTCCTCACCTCTCCCTCATCCCTACTCCCCTTCTGAAAATAACTAGTCTGTTCTCTATATCCCTGAGCTCAAGTTTTGTTATTGCTGTTTTTGTGAATGGGTGTTGTTGGTTTGTGTTTCTTTTTTTTTTTTTTTTTTTAAGATTTCACATATAAGTGACATCATTTTTCTCTCTCTGATTTATTTCACTTAGCACAATGCCCTCAAGTTTTATCCATGTTGATGCAAATGACAAGATTTCATTCTTGTTTACGACTGAATAGTATTTCATTAAATATATATACCACAGTTTCTTCATCCATCCATCCATCCACCCAACTTAGGTTGTTTCCATTTCTTGACTATTGTAAATAATGCAAAGAACATGAGGGTGCATATATATCTCTCTCTCAAATAAATAAATATCTCTCAATTAAATAAGTAAAAATTAAAAAAAAATTCCAGAAACTTTAGCTTAAAAAAACCAACACAAAATAAAAAGCCACATCCTTGTCAACTCTTGTTATTTCTTGTCTTTTTGATAATAGCCATTCAAGCAGGTGTAAGGTGATATCTCCTTGTGGTTTTGATTTGCATTTCTCTGATGATTAATGATGTTGAGCACTTTTTCGTATACCTGTTAGCCATCTGTATGTCTTCTTTGGAAAAATGTAAATATGGCTTGAAATGTATAATGCAGTAGTGAGAGGAGAAAATAACATTGGGGACAAGATCCTCTTTAATATATTGTTCTGTCTCATTTAAATGATCAAAAAGGTCTAATACAATAAAAACTTAGAACTCAGTGTTCAAAGACCTAAAGAAGACTTTATTTATTTATTTTTTTTTGGTCTTTTAGCATCTAATTTTAGGAATAGAAGTGAATCCTAAGGAAATAATGTGATACTAATTAATTATTTTGGAAAACCGAATTGTGAGGTGTTCATCTACATTTTCTATCAAATTCTATACACAGATTTTCTGCATGAGAATTAATTTTTACTAAGAACTGTAGATACAGAGATAGGAAAACTTAAGTTTTCCAATTAAGTCCAGGCTTACTATATTACCAAAATTTAAATACGGGTATTTAGCTGTATTCTTAACATTACCAAAATAGTCTCTGAAAGACTAGTGTATTCATATAAAATATAAATACATATTATTTCAATAGAATAACATGATGAGACATATATCTTATATATTGTTGGATAGTCTCCAGAGCTCTTCCACATATATCATAGCATTCTCAGGTAATCTTATGAAGTAAGAAGGGCCAGTAGAATAAACTTCATTTTGCAGTTGGGGATCTTAAGAAGAAAATGATGCAACCCAAAATGCTATTAGTTAATAACCAAACTGGGATTAAACTCTCCAAGTGCAGAGAACATTCCATTATATTAAGCTGAAGTATAATTTTATAGAGATGATAGTATGAAACAAAATTGCTTTGCGGTTATTATTAACCTTAAAACATTGGTGCTACTTGGGAGCAGGATGTCTCAAAGAACAACAGGCTTTTATTTTCTTGGCTATCATCACTGCCAAATTAAGTGTTCAGTGGAGATTAAGTCTCATTCTTACTGTTACATAGATTTTGAAAAATTTCTAGACATACCACCCCAAACAAAGTAAATTAATATTACTGAGAAAAAGATGATAATTTATGATATGCTTATGAGAACTATTGTTACCTTAAGTTAGCAATGTTGTTACTATTTTTACCACCATTCAGAAAGCAGGAATTTCTTCCCAGAAATTAATTGGCATGAACTGCTATTTTAATGTGGATAGAATATAACGACCCATAGTTTTATGCATTTGAGCAAAGTGAAGGCATCACTAGCAAACTCTAAGAATCATAATGGCCACTTTGATGATTTAATTAAATGACCAGTGGAGAGAACCCCAAACTTTGTGCAATAAATCCTCCTACGAAGTAATGTTTCTTATTGTATAGCTTGAACAATGAATTCAGTATATATCACTGGGGAAACCTGACGTACTTGGATGTTTGTCTTATTTCTTCCTTCTGTAAATATCTTATCATTTAGTAGAGGGCAGCCAAATCTCAAGCAAAACATACATGGATACATGTGAATTCTTGCTCTTGGGAGAGCACGATTCTAATGGTCGTTCTAGTATAGGGGAAGGGCATTTGGTGATACTATTTTACATTCTTCAACAAAATATGTTCTGCAGCAAGAAATTAATTCCAAATTACCAAGTCAGTTTGGACTGGCTCTATGGTACCGTAATATACCTAGAGGCATAGAGGGGTGAGTTAAAGTCTTCGCAAAGAGTCTGTGTGGAGGAAACTCCATGAATAGCTATTACCACTACTGCTCTGTGGCAGTTTGCCAGAATAGTGCTGCCTTCTCATAATCCTGAAACCTATCTGCATTCTCAAAAAGAGGGGGAAATGCATGTGTGAGGGAGTACTTGAGCAAGGATAATGGCACAAGATCCAGTGTAACCCCCTACACATTATTCCTCATGATGTGAAAATTCCTTTACTGGGACCAGGGAGATTTGAACTGAATAAGTCCAAGTAAAAACAATTCTAGAAGACATTGCTGTTTGAACCTAATCCACTTAACTTGGTCTGTCTTTAAGTCACCGCTTACTTAGAGTTCATTCTTTCAGAAGTTGAGCACCTCTGTCACTGAGCAGTGGTCAGATTAACTGTGCTCTCCTGCTACTTACTGGCTGAAGTAGTTTTTGTTACTTCTAATGTAAGCTTTTAGAAAGCTACAAAGTACAGTGACAGGCACTATCATATTCAATTGGACATGCTTTCTGCAGATTTGTTAAGGATTTAGTCTACACATTTGTACCATTTAGTTGCCATGGAGATGACCTCAGTGGTAAGAGGAACAGCCTTTAGGTTGGACCTCAGATTTTCCTTTCATTTCCATTTAATTTGATTTGACTGCAAAATGTCACTTGCATTGCATTGATTAAGCCTCATTGCTGCCACCAGCCCTGTTAGGAAGGTGAAAGGGCAGGCCAGCTGCTGTCATTTTGCACCCCTACCCTTTTCTGATATCAATACAGATAGGCGTTTGAGATGAGAAACTCCTTCACTACATTGATGCAGACACAATTTCTCTTGCTCACTTCATGAAATCCAATAAAACTAGAATTACGCTCAAAAGTTTTTATTCACTCAAAAGCACACTCTATATAACCTCAAGTTTTCTCTTTTTTTAGCTCCATGCTTTGGAAGTTATGATATCTAATGTATAAAAACTAAAAATTACTGTCTTTGGTTTCCCTTAATAATTTTTTAAGATAAACTCTGCATTTGCCTACTTTTTAAAGTAGTTATTTTGTAGTTTAAATGAATCAGAAATAAATTACAGAATTAAACTATACAAACATCAAGCATTAATTCCTGCTTGAATGGATTGGAAATGCTATCCTTAGGTATTAATTAAGGTAAGTTGGAAGCCAAATGATGCCTTAGACAAAGTTTCTCTTTGGTACCCTGGACTGCTTCTTTCTGCTGCTTTCTTTATTTCTCTCCCTGACTTTTAATGCCATCAGTAACACAGAACTCATCAATCTTGTCTTTTATGTAAAACAAAACCAAAAACAACAAAGTTGATAAATTAATTCAGCACTAAGGTTTGAGAAATTAAATATGTTAACTTGGGAGTGCAGCATTTATATTTCACTAGAGAAGAGGAGAACATTATAAAACACACGAAACTTAGGAGCACTTCAGTAATAAACTGGGGAAGACAGTTTGATAGCCTGCCAGATGATTTTCCAATCATAGCACTTAGATTTCAGCCTCAATGTGGATGCTTGGTTCTGCTGCATTTAGGAGGTTACCATGTTAGGTTTCCTTAAGTATGCTATAATCTGGGTGGTGGGAGGAGCCCTCAATTCTTTGATGGAACACATACAAGAAACCTTTGAGTTCATGGCTGGAAAACTTAGAAGTCAGCAATTACTATAGGTAACGCCATCACTTTGGGAGCAAAGGACCTTGAGTAGGGCATGGTAATTTCATGTGTTTTTTTGTTTGGTTGGTTGGCTTTTTTTTTTTTTTTTTTTTTTTTTTTTTTAAGAACGGTAGCTTTATTGGGGCACCTGGGTGGCTCAGTCTGTTAAGTGTCTGCCTTCAGCTCAGGTCTTGATTGCAGGGTTCTGGGACTGAACCCCACGTTGAGCTCCCTGCTCGATGGAGAGCCTGCTTCTCCCTCTTCCTCTGCCCGCTGTTCCCCCTGCTTGTGAGCTCTCTCTCTCTCTACCAATAAATTAATAAAATCTTAAAAAAAAAAAAAAAGAAGGTAGTTTTATTGACTAGAATTGAGATTGGGGAAAAAGGAAGCCATGATTTCTATCTAAATCTTGGTTTCTTGGTTTGTGGGGTTTTGGCTAGAATTAGGTATGCTGTCCTTTGGGCATTACCTCCAGCATTCTATACAACGTCTGTGTGGATAGTTCCTGTTATTGCTGTTGGAAGTCTATAGAGTGATGTGCATTGAGAGAGCACTGACATTTTTTTGGTCTCTGCTATAGGAACTGCACCTATTTAGACCAGTTGTGCTATGTTGGCGTATTCTAGAATTCTGGTTAGCAATAGAGTGAAAGTCATAAATGTGACTGCCTTTACCTGTTATCTCTAAACGAGGTAGAGTAGTGTTTGTCAAACTGTATTGTGCATCTGAGTCACCTAAGTATCTTGTTAAAATACAAGTTCTGATTCAGAAGGCCTGGGTGGGGACTGAGATTCTGGGTTTCTAATGAGTTGCCCGCCGGGACTGGTGTTGGTTATGTATTTTGTGGAGTAGGGACCTAGGGCAGGTTCTCAGTCTCAGTGAACATTGGAATCATCTGGGAAGATTGAAAACACCTATGCCTGCGTTCCATCCTACCCCAGAGATTAATAGTTAATTGAGTAGAGTGTGGCTGGGTATCAGGATTTTAAAAAGCTCTCCAGGTGATTTTGACGTTCAGCCAAGGGTGGACATCACTGATTAGATGATCGACCTGTGAAGACGGGAAAAAAATGGAGAGATGATCGTGTTGTAAAGAATATTTTCAAAACCTTCCTCAGGGTCGTATTTTTACTATGAAGTTGGAGGTTTTTGAGAAGACACTGAGCCAAATATGTAAATAAAAACCCATTTATCATTCCATTCATTAACTGCAATTATTAGTCTACAAGTGAATATTTACCAGTACTATCTTCCGCATTTCCTTTTTTAAAAAAATAATTTAAGATAGGTTGGCAGATTTAGCAAATCAAAATACGTGCTGGGGTGCCATTCCAGGCTGTTGCATCAGAACCTGCATTTTAACAAGATACTCAGGTGATTCATGTGCACAGTGTAAATATTGCATGGGACACACTTAAAAGAATCAAATTTACGTAGGTGTCCTGTATTTTTTATCTTACCCTGCAACTCTATTTAGGAAGTAATTAACATTTTATTTCATTATGGAATCAAATGGGAAGTAGTATTCTGGGTTTGGAAAACCCTTTTAATATCTTGCTTTTCATTTCACCTCATCTTCCTGTGTCTGCAGTGTCCTCTGATTTTTAAGCCTGACGTAAAATAAAACCAGCTAATAGACCTCATCAGGTCATGATGCATGTTAGAAACAAGAAAGACATACCGTTCTGTGTATTTATGTCAGAATGGGAGACAGCCCTGCCTGTTTGAGGGCAGCGATCAGTTTATGGTGAAAACTGTTCTACAACTTTTTCTTAGATTTACTTAAATAATCATCACAGATTTTAAAACCCTTTTATTTAAGGAATTCAGAAGCCACCTTGTTGTAGCTAGAGTGTAACAATTGATCGTGCTCATAAAACTACAAATACCAGAATTCCCCCAGAAAGAGAATTATCCTAAGGCTTATCTTCCTATGAAAAAAAAAAACAGCCCCACAAGGCTAAAAAATGTTGTGTCTATAAACCCAAATAAGAAGTGCTAATCTTTTTAAAAAATTACTTAGATTAACCAAAATGTCAAAGCTCAGCATTGTTAAAAGCAACAGCTAACCTGGCTCATGTCGATAGCAGTGTCTTATGAATCACAGATATCAAAAAAACAGGTTATAAAAGTTAATCACAAGTATTAATTTTTAGGTTAAGGTAAAAAATATATCACTGACATTATTAGATTTTTCTTTCAACTGTCTCCCCTTTTGGAGTTTTTCTTTGTCACACATCTGGTACTCTATTAAGAAGACATTCATATGCTGGTATTGAATACAGTGATTTGCGCTTTAAAATGTAGTGTTGAGAACTCTATTTGGAATGTGTTGCTGCATATAAGATTGAGCTTTAATAGTGTTATATTTCAGTCTATAAATAACTTTTACTTCCTATCTGACATTAAAACAATGTATGGCATTTGGCAAAAAGTAAACTGCCAAATGATTTCTTAAGTGCCTAGTTAAGGGATGTCATTGTAAATTTTTTTATCCTGGTGGAAAACACTGAAAGAATATATCTTAGCTTTTCTAATCCCTCAAAATAAATTATTTATATTGGCACTATGAAATCATAAATGCTAACCCACGTTCTGAAAAGTGTGGCATTGTTGATTTTTATTTATAGAGAGTCAAGTTAATAGGTATATTATGTAGTGAAGTTATACAGTCACAATCAGGAAGGTAAATTATGACCAAGGCCTTACACATTTACTTGCTATCCCATGAGGCACTGGGGTGAATGAAAACATCAGTGGCTTCAGAGTCAAATCTCGTATGATCCAACTGGACCTCAGCTCCTTCATTTGTAAAATGAGGGAAGTATTCCTTCATTGAATTGTGAAGATTAATATAATGTTATGTAAATTTCCTTAGATGATGCCAGTAGATACTCAGAAAAAGGTTCCTTTCCACCTCAACCATCCTGATCCGCTAAATCCCTCCAACCCATTTGGAGGATTCTCCCTCCTTGGTAGAGTTTCTAGAAGTATCATATTGGCATGAGGGAGGCTAAAAAGAGGTAGATTGTTAACTGTTACTTGGTCAGATTTTAGCTCAAATGTAGTTTTGATAGGTGAAGTCTAGTTAAGGTCCACTGAGGAAAACAATTTCTAATGATGAGAAGAATACTTACCCTTTAGTGAAAAGGCAGAAGAGCCGCTACCAGGACTAACCATACACTTGATTGGATGCAAATTATTTAATCCTTCTTGGCTGAGGGTTCTTTACCTTTACAAAAGAAATAACGGTTGAATTGTACTGTATCTTGGTTTCCCTCCAGTTCCTCTCATTTTAATGCTTCCTGGGCTGTGTTCCCTGAGGTGCTAAGTTGGAGACTGGGAGTGTTCTTGCACCTATGAGGAACTAAGCCCCAGTATCAGGCATCTGGAGAAGCTGTGTGCTGAGATGCAGTTATAATTCAGGTCTCAGTGGATCGCTGGAGAGCTTGGGCACTGCATGGCCCTTCAGAGTTTTTGTAACTGAGACAAGGGTACCCAACATCTATCACTCTACCCCCTTCCTAGGGGCATGACACTGGGCAAGGAAGCTGTTCTCCTTCCCCTGGAGGCAGGTCCTGAGGAGGAGTCACTTAGAAATAAGCAGCAGCCAGAGCACCTGGCAGCTAGAATGAGTGTCTTGGAGGGGCATTTGACGCAGCCTCTACTGCATGAGGTTAATTTTTCTAGCATCTCAGGGTCATGGCCCTATACTCAGCAGAATATCAGTCTTTATTGGAGGGCTGTCATTTTCAGAGATGTTTTAGGGGGAAATACTAAGCTTTAGAGGTGCCTGGGTGGCTCAGTCATTTAGGCCTCTGCCTTTGACTTAGGTGGTGATCCCCTGGAGCCTCATGTCTGGCTCCCTGCTGGGGGGAGGGGCGGGGAGGTGGTGGTGGCGGTGATGGGGGTGTTCTGCTTCTCCCTCTGCCCCTTCCCCTGCTTGTGCTCCCTCTCTCCCCTGTACCCAAATAAATACATAAATAAAATCTTTTAAGAATTAAAAAAAACGCTAAACTTTGGAATCTCTGGGTGTATTTAGGGGGTGTTATTTTGAGCATAGGCCATGCGTGTACATTTTCTTAAGTGAAATGAATCAAAATACTCTGATAAAGTCTTTGTTAAATTTTTGCAGGAGGATAGACTTTTTGTACTATTTCTAAGAGATCTCTTTCATACAGATTTCTCCAAAAGCATCATGGAAAATACCTTTGGCTTTTGTTCCATTTGTAGTTGTGACCAAAACCAAAAGTGCTCAAGTACAGTATGAGACATTTTAAAAAAAAATTCACATAGGCAGTTACACAAATCACGGAGAATATCAGCCTACTTCATTTTTTTTTTTTAAAGATTTTATTTACTTATTTGAGAGAGAGTGAGAGAGCATGCGCGGGATGAAGGGCAGAGGGAGAAGCTGGGGTCTCTGCTAGAAGATCCCCCAGGACCCTGGGATCATGACCTGAGCCAAAGGCAGAAAGATGCTCAACCGACTCAGCCACCCAGTCACCCCTATTTTGGTACTTTATTTGTTTGCTTATTTATTTTTTATTATGTTTATTTAGCCAACATATAATACACCATGTGTTTTTGGTGTGGTGTTCAGTGATTCATTAGTTGCCCATAACACCCAGTGCTCATCACAACACGCACCCTCCTTAATGCTCATCATCTTGTTACCCCATCCCTCCAACCCCTACTTTGGTATTTTGAAAATGTTTTTCTTCAGGTTCTAGTCCAGTTTTGAGTTTGGAAATTCTTCCTGTCTCAGGACTGTTCATTCATCTTTTGTTGGTCATTTTTCAAGTATGAGGATGGTATGTTTCACAGATGCTGTGGATTAGCCCTCAGGGCTAGGACCTTGCAGTGAAGGTATTTTTATGTTAGTTGAAACAGAGGGAACTGAATGGATAAGACCATCAAGAAGATAAAGCTGACTTTATCTTCATCTAAAGAAGTTCAGTGTATTAAATACCAATGCATTCTTGCGAGAGTCTTATTCAGTGGAAGAGATAAAGAGTGAACCTCTGTATCCTCTTTGTTGGCCTGAAAATGGAATGTCAAGCAGCATATAATCATCTTTCTTGTTTTTAAAAAAAGGAAAGTGAGAGAAAGCGATTTCTATTTGTGTCAGATTTTAGATGTCTTAATATTCTTTCCTGTCTAATTTTGCAGAAAGTGATAATAGAGTTCCTGTCAAATTAGATGCTACAGACTTTTAACCTATGTCGTAGAAAAAAACCCACATTAGTTATTATTACCACAAACATAATTCAAATAAATATTTAGTTGTAATACCATTATGTTGAAAGGTGCATTCCAAGCATATAATTTTGCTCATTACAAATATTAAAAATTCAGAATGACAGTGATAAAAAAAAAAAAGGAAGAAAGAAAAGAAAAAGAAACACCGAGGTTTTTGGAGTCTTTTGCTTCCAAAGATGGAGTTGCAGTGTAAATTCATAATTGGAAAAATTGGAATGAAGTGATTCCCATAAAGAATTGTGCATCTCTGTTACTTACGGAACATGAAATTATTTTCTAAAGTATCATAAATCCTGCCACATGTTTCTATCCGTGAGTCACAGACCAAAGTGAATAGTATCAAGAGTGGATCAAAGTGAGAAAAGAAAGAAGCAAGTAGAAAATTCACTGTGTCCAACTTCATAGAAAGAGCTACAAGCAAGTGATATCTCTGACCTTTGCTGAACCAATAGTTGAACCTGTTTTATTAGTCACCTGAGAATTACTTGCTTGAGTGGGACTGTTGAATGTGAAAATGATGCTGGATCAATCTTTAGAATTTTTCAGACCTTTATTAAACGGATGACAATTTTGAGTGTCACATCATTACATTTTCCAAATACCAGTAAATAGAGCATGCATTTTCATAGTTCAAGTTTATGCATAAAATATCTAAGCAGGTATATTTTCAGTGTGAAAGGGTATTTTCTCAGCCAAATTATTAGAACAAGAGAATGAATGAGAAAACAAATAGCATGCTCTAGAGAAGTCCTTTCTAACATTGCTTTTAGCAGTATTATCAAATTGGGTCACAGATAATTAGATTAATTTGACTACCCTATGGTTTTGTTTGGAGAAATGTAATGTGGCAACTCTCTTTGCTCTTGGATATCTATAGGATACAAGAAAATGGAAACACTCGGCCTTCAAAAAGGAAAGAGCTATTATGTCACGCTCAATCAGAGAGATGTAGACATTGATAGAGTATCAACACCTGAAGCCACTCTATTAAAGCATGCTTGGTTCCGCAAGCAAAAGTCACAGAAAATTGGCTCATGTTTCACCATCTAGGCTTGCTACCACTTGGTTTCCTTTAATTGGCTATCATGTCCATTTACTAGAAATTGGCTCTGTTTTCCAGCTGCTGGATGTAGGAGTGATTTGCTTGTGTGAGTGTTCTCAGGATTACACCTGCAAGAGTGTAGTTTCAAACATCATTTTTCTTAGAAAAATTACTAACCATGTATATCTGAATATGTATATTACAAAGGAATTATAAAACCTAGAGCCAGAGAGGTTTTTCAAAGGATCTGACTTGTCCTAAAGACAGTATTAGCGTAGATGGGTCGTGAAAGCCCCTGGGTGGGTCCTGGTTTGTAAGATATTATTAAGGACAATTTAAGGGTCTTATAAAAGGAATTGAAAAATAAATAGTATCACACAATTCTTGATAGAGGCATTTTAGCTAATATAGGGAAGTTTATAAACCCACATCTTAATTCTACACTGAGTAGACTGCTTTCATGTTTCCAGCATAGCCACTTAAGTATGCAGTTTTGTTCAACATTTTAAGAAATCAGTTAGGGTCATTGTTTTTGTTTGTTTGTTTTTTCTGCTTATTTCACATTGTGGTGGCTTTTTGTTTGTTTTTAAGGAAGAAAATTCCAGCATTTAACTTTGCTTTTCTGAACTAACAGACATTTATTTATGGTTACCTAATTACTGTAACCATGTATTTCCTAAAATGTTGTTCACTAGTAGTTTAACCACAAATACAGATGCTCTAATTTCTCTTTTATTGATTATCTGAATCGGGTCCACTGCTATCATCAGGGGAGGGTTCATGTAAATCTAGAATAAATATTTTAAAAATATAAGAATGAGTACTTTAAATGTAAAGGAAGATAAATGTAATATTCTTCTGAAACAAGTCTAGTAAAGATTTTAAGTTTTTAAGACTTTCTATTTAATTACTTTGCATTGAAGCCAGCTGGTTTGGTAACTTTCATGACCTTATATTCCCTGAATGTTCTCATAAATCAAAGGAAGAATATGCTCAATTCTAACATTAGTCCTGGGGAAAATTCCATATTTGAAAACAAAAGAAAGAAAGGTAGAATCAAGGTTGCCTTGGGAATTTTGAGGCCCTTGGTAAGGTTAATTGGGAGGGCATAAATTCCTTTATCCTCATATTTTTCTTTTCCTTTCTCTTTTCTCCCCCTAAGCTTTCCTGCCCTCTAACCCATCAATTTCTCTTGCAGCTTGAGCCTTCACACTTCAACATTGAACTTGGAGATATAAAAATATTCTAACAGGCAGGGGGATGGCCTTGATGATCTCTTAAAGTTCTTTTTAGTGCTCTATTTTAAATTCCAATGATTTAATAGAAACTCAAGGGTGAAATGTCCCTCTGGAGGTCATCAGTTGTAGTTCCCTCCACGTAAGAATGCCTCCTACCTTCTGGGAGTTGGCATTAACAGCCAGTCCCAACGGGCCTCTTTATTCGCTGAATTTCTTCAGCATTATGGACTTACCTTGTTGACCAATTCAGAGAAGTACATGTCATATTTGAGAATTTTTCTAACTGTACATTTTACCTTCTCCCTACCTTAGGTTTTAAATATATAAATCATTTCTTCAGCAAATCACTCTTTGGAAAGAGGTCTACGTTAGAGATTTCAGATGTTGTTTTGAGGTGGAACAGAATTTCTGGTGGATGAGAATTGAAGAAGTCAGAATCCATTGAGATCAAGCAATTCAACAGACATTAATTGAGGACTTCTGTATAGGGGTCGTAAATGCTAATGCCTCAGAAGACAAGGCTGGTAATACAAATGTTGAGTTAAGCCCTACATGAGGCAATAGGGATGGTGTGAGGCCTGAGCAGTTCAAACCCAGGGCTAGCTTTCTTGTCCCAGCTGCTCTGCCTAAAGTATGCCCAGGGTTTGCAAACCCTTAAGTCTCTATGCATGGTATCTGTTTCATCTTGTGGGAGATTCGTAAGTGAACACCAAAAATTTCTGACCTAACTGAGGTACAAGAGTGATAAAAATTATTAATCAAGTGGTGACTACCATTTATAGAGTGGCTGCTAGGTCCTAAGTACCATACCACTCTTATTCAATTCATATGCTTATCATATGTGATAGTCCTCTTCAACTCTCTTTCAGATGGGAAGGTGGAGGCCCAGATATTGGTTACTTGCTCATAGTCACTCCTTTAATAATTGTTAGAGGCTAGGTTAAAACTGAAGTCCTTCAACTTAGCAACTTCCAAAACCCATGCTCCTAACCATTATTCAGGTGTATCAAAGGCTATCTTCTGTGAGATATTAATGAGTATCTGCATTTCTCTGCATTACCCCCCAAGCAGGGCAACTGGCATTACTGTGTTCCCCATAGGACTATGGCTTTGTTTCAACAAGACTGAGTGGAGGAAGACTTTGACTTCCAATTTTTAGATGCCATGCTTATGTTGATGGGAAACAATCCGAGGTCCCAGTGCTTTATTTTTTTTTTACTAAAATAATCTTTAACTTTATGATAGGTTTAGATTATAAAGTTGAAAAATAGTAGAATGTTTCCACATAGTCTCCCTCCAGTTTCCCCTGTGGTTTACATTTTATATTACTATGATATATTCAGCACAACTAAATAACCAACATTGGGTACTTTGCTGTTAACTCTATTTTATTTGGAAATGCCCTTTTTAAATTAGTTTTTTAGGGAAATGCCCCTTTTCTGTTCTAGGAATTTATCCAGGATACATATTATGTTTAATTGTCATGTCTCATTCCTTTCTTCTGCATTGTAACAGTTTCTCAGATTTTCTTTGTTTTCCATGACCTTGACAGTCAGGTATTTTGTAGAATGTCTCTCAATTTGTGGTTGTCTTTTTTTTTTTTTTTTAATGGTTGTACTGGGGTTATGGGTTTTGAGGGCAAAGATGACAAAAGTGAGGTGCCATTCTTACTATATTAAGGGCACATACTTTCAACTTGACTTAACATTGACACTAACCTTTGATTACCTGGCCATGGATTCTCCATTTTAAGGCTACATTATTCTCTCTTTCTATATTGTACTCTTTGGAAGAGCAGGCCACACTCAAGGTGAGGAGTTAAACTCCATCTCCTCAAGGCAGAGTACAATAAATTATTTGGAATTCTATATGGGAGATTTGTCAGTTTTCCCCATTATTTATCTACTCATTTATTTATATAGGTATGAACTCATGGATATTTATTTGATACTTTGGATTGTAATTCAATGGTATATTATTTATTTCATTGCTGAAATTGTCCCAGTTTTGGCCAATGGAAGCTTTTGCCTGTTGGTCTCTATGTCCCTTTGGCATACCCCTACTGTTTTGTTTTTCTCTGTTATTTTAAAATCTGTGCTGCTGTCACTCATGAATATCCTGTCTTATACTGTGCTTTTTTTTTTGTGGGGGAGATTGTTTAGATATAAAAACTAGTCCTATGCTTGTCCTTGCTAAATTTCACATTCTTGGAGCTTACTCTTACCGTCCTCTCTTTCCTACTACTATAGCTTCTTACATGGTCTCTGAATTTGCGTTCTGACCACCTCCACTTGCACTGTATTTGGGTCTTTGAATAGCAACCAGAGTGATTTTTTTCAAACCAATCAGTTATGTCTCTCCTCCATGTATCAATGCATAAAGATGTACATGATCTGACTCTTGTTTATGTCTCTGATCTCAACTCTTAACCTTTATATCTCTTAGTATGTTTTGGCCACACGACTATCCTTTCCAAGCTTGTCTACATGAGGCTTTTTTAACATTGGTTCTCTCTGCCTGGAATATTCTTCATTCTTCAAATGGCTTATTTGAAAGCCATTCGAATGGCTTATTTTCAGGGAGGACTTTTCTTGAATTCGGTGTAAGTTAGCTTTAATTTCTCCCTATCATAGTGCCATGTTTTATTTTCTTTATAGCAATCATCATGATGGATTATTTTCATAATAATTTTTTAGCTGCTTATTATCTTTCTGCTTCTCCCACTATTAGAATGTAACAGGGTCTTGTTTCTCTTGTCCATAGCTGTATCTCCAGTGCACAAAGCAATTCCTGGCACATGTAAGAAGCTCTCTCTCTCTCTATATATATATATATATATATTTGTTAAACATTGGTTGCTAAAGACCCAGTTATGTCTTCTGAGTAACACTTATCTTTGAGGTCCCCATAATCTGTAAAGCCCTTGTGTTGCGATACCTTTGTTATTTCATGCTGTTGCCTTTATAGGATCGCATTGTACCATTCTGATTAAGATTGTATGTTTCTTTAGATAGCATGTTGTGCCTATCCTAGTGAATTTTCCCCTAAAAAAATAAGCCAGCCGTGTTTCCATCAACACTTGCTTGTAGCCTATAAACCCAAGCTGTCCCTATGTGCTCCCATTCCTTTGCAGATCACCAGGACAAGATAGGAGATACAGAGGCAAAACTTAGAGCCACCAAAAATTTACCTTCTGTCAGTTAACGTAGCAGTCCTCTCTGAAAGGTGTTGTTCCATATTTTTTTAACCTCAGCTATTTATACTGTTTTTCAGCTTATATCTCTGTCTTGACCTCAACAAAATCATCATGAGGTATCTTAATTGACATCCAGATATGGTATATCTGATATACTCTTTGTGTTAGCATTTTAACCCATTCTGACTCCTTATGATCCTTATTTCCTAGTCTTAATGTTCAAAAGCCATTTCTTTAAGAATCTATCTTAGAGTGTCTCCTTGGATCTATGTGAAACTCTGTTGCTATAAAATTTATTTTTCTTTTTATCACTTTTATTTACTTTCCTTGGGCTTATACAGAATTACATAATTAAAAAATATTCAACAAGCTTCTCAAGCAAACATAATGCTTTACCATGTTAAGGAATATGTAGTTAATCAGGCATATTTGATACCATGCAGATTTGACCGCTACATAGCTTACAGGAGCTATACAGCTCTTTACAGTCCCTGTAAAATCACTCACCAATCGATAGTTCCTTATTTAAGTCAATGATTCATTATTGTTTTAACTAACTTATGTATAAACATTTTGTAACAGTGTGAGTACTTATGACTTGCTTCCAGGTATAATGGGAAATGCATTACAAACTAACATTAGCCGATGGAAGTACCTAGTAGAATCAGTTACTGCATTTCAATCTTAATTTTTTTGGGTGGTGGGAAACCTTATCATTTAGTATTTATTTTCTGCTGTGGTGTTGTCTTTGGTCTACTTCCTTTGCAAACAGTCTGAGCCACCGACATTTGCATCTATGAGGTTTATTGTTGTGTGTTTTTGGGAACAATACCTATGAGGGGTGAGGGAAGCAGGATGGGCAGATGGAGAGGTTGAATTGAGATGCAGTTGAAACAGAGGCTTCAGCCAACCCTATCTGGAGCTCTAGAGCTGGGCTGGCCATTCAGGAGCTGTCCTCAGTTGAGGTAGGGGGCTGGCCTTTGCACCTCCTTATTTAGCAGTCATTAGACATTTGCTGCCCCTGGAGAGGAAGTTAGCCTCCAGCAAGGCAGCTCCCTTCAACAGAGGCAGTGCCCAGAGAGGGGCTCAGCTGTGACTGTTAGCTTTCAGTGCTGCCAGCAGCTGGGGCAGTGAATGCTTTGAACTGAAGGGAAGATCTTTAGTTGTTGGGTGAATAATACACATCTTCTACAGGTAAATTCATATAAATTTCATATCCCATTGTTAACTTTCTATTTCTGTGCCATTTGCATTCACCCTTGAATTGTTGCACTCCCATTCTTGCCTAAGCTCCTGTATTTACCCTGAATACATCTTTCAGTTTCTTCATCTACAGAGTGGGGAGAGTAATGCACACACATACAAACACACACACACACACACACACACACACACACACATACACACTACAGTGATCTGGCTTATAGTTGAAAGCTTAATAGGAATAAGTTTCTTCTATCAAGACTTTGAAATGCTTCTTTAACTAATTTGGCTAGGACCTTAAAAATTAGATTCTATGGACCGCTGTTTCTCCATTGGAAAGAAAATTGTTACTTCTTCTAGTTTCCTCTAGGCATTTCAAGAAGCATATGGCAGTGAAAATGTAAAATGGGCTTAGAGAACCTTGAAATAACCAATAGCCTCCTATCCAGAACTAGCTCAATTCCTCCTACCTCCCTCATATCAACCTCCTTGTTAAGCACTGCTTTAACTGCAGGTTAAAGGCTTCAGGTTTAGGCTGCAGGTTTCTGGAAGCTTCTCAAACTTCTGAATATTAGCATTATATGCAACAATAATCTGAGGATTTACTGACCAAGTCCTTTACTCACAGTTGACAAGAAAGCAGTACATTTTTGCAGTTATTGTATATAGCACTGTATTAGAATGGGTGTTGAAAAAAGCTGTTTTTCCTTGTCCTTTCAAAACAGTTTTTCCTACAAGGGAAATTCAAGTCTCAGCCTGTTATATTGCTAATGCACAGTAACATCTGATTTGAATCAATTCTGATTAATGTGCAGCTTGGCCTGCCAGGAGATACTATCCTTCTTCCAGCAAACCAGTCTCAGTACTCTTTATCAAACATCTCTAAAACTATGACAACTCATTCTTGTTCCAGCATCTGACATGTGCTCAACAAGATGAACAGACACTTGAGTGATATCAACAATGTATGTCCCTTCTTTCTTTGTAGGAACCTGGTTTATGTAAAGAAGTAGATTGTCTAAGATATAACAGAATCAAACTGGCCAATAAGTGTAGGCAGATTCCACCTATTGACTGGTACCATGGATTTGATCAGTGATTTTTAGTAAGGTATGATAAATGTCCCTGAATTCATGTAGCATCTTAGGTATTCATTGAAACAAAATGATATCGTAGTAACCATGTTACAGTGTTCTTACTTCTGGCTTTACTTCCTGGTCCTCTCTTACCATTCTTGGTTTTGAGGCCTAAAAGATGTTTTAAAAAACATAAAATTAGAAAGTTTAAAAAACTTGTACCTTGTAAGTACTTCTAGGAATAAATGGTTAGTATATGATATCTTAGGTCATGTCATTTTGTAGAATTCTCCCACAGCTTCCTGTCTCCCTCAGAACAAAAGCTAATGTCCTTATAATACCTATGATGTCCTGACCTTTCCTCTTCCCTAGTTACCTCTTGAACTCACAATGAACCATCTCCCCTCTTGTTTCCTCCCCACCATCCACACTAGATTTCTTCATATTTGTCTAACCTACTGGGACAGCTCCCACCTCAGGACCTTTGAATTTACTGTTCACTTACACACTCACTCCTCAGTTAAGTGAATGCTTATCTCTTGCCTCTTTAAGTCTGATCATTTGTGACCTTCTCATTAAGTTCTCTTATGACTTTCATTTTTAAAATATTTAAAATATATTTTTAAATATTATTTTTCAATATTTATTTGAGAGGAGAGAAAGCATGAGGTGGGGACTAGGTAGAGGAAGAGGAAGAGGGAGAAGCAGACTCCCCACTGAGGAGGTTGCCCAATGTAGGACTCCACCTCAGGACCCTGGGATCATGACCTGAGCAGAAAGCAGATGCTTAACCAACTGAGCCACCTAGGCGTCCCTCTTAGGGCTTTTAAACTCTAAAACAGCAGACACCCCCTGCCTTGCCCTGACCTTACGAAAATACATCTGTCTTCTTTGCTCTATTTTTCTCCTTGTGTGCACCATCTTCTAAATACCATATGTTTAATTATTGTGTTTATTGTATTCTCTGCTTACTAGAATATTATGTTCATGGTTTCAGGGTGTTTTGTGTGTTCTGTCCACTCACAAATCCCCAGTACCTAAAATCTTCCCAGAAACTAAATAAATGAATGTGAATAAAAGGACGTAATCTACATTGAAATGGACCTAACAGGAGAGTAAATGTAGACTGAACTATGATTGATGGGGGACTACACTCTAACAGTATTCGAAATGTGTGTCTTTGACAGATCTCAGCCACTCAAATTGTTTTTCAGAAGTACCTTTATATCTATAAAGTATTTACCTTTTTCTGTTACTTTTACTTCTTGCTTTGGCTGTTACAGCATATAGTTCAATTTTTCACACCTTGTTTAGACTTGGGTGTTTACTGTAACTCTACTGTTTTAAGTTTCCTACCTCCTTAAATCCACAAAACACTTCAAGAAAGGATTTCCACATATTATATTTTTGTTCAGAAAGCCTTATCTCAGGCAGACATATTTGCCCATTTTCTTTATTATTAAAAAAAAATGTATAATCATTATACATGCAGAGGGGTGTTTCAACAGACTGGGTTAGTATCTCTCCATGAAACCACACACAATAAAACAGTTTCCTAAAAAAAGTGAACAATGCATAAAATGCTGATACAGGGCTACAGAACACTTAATTATTTCTTTTTCCCCCCCATTGTTTATCCTTGTTTTGTCAACTTTCCATATCACTACCCACAATGCTTTGGGTTCGGTTTTCTTTGAACATTCCTTTCCTCTGAACTTGCCATGAACTTGTGCTTGTAGTATGCCTCCACAGAGTGCCACAGCCACTTTATAAAGAGGAAGAAATCAACACTTTTGTCCTAAAAGGTACTAAAACCAAGCTCATAGTATAAAATAGTAAACACACTTGTCCAGTTGCTGTTTTGGGTTGAAGTATGATTCTTGCTTTAAAAGAAGGTTAGTGTAATAGTTTGCACATACTTCAGGAGAATCAGGACTTTCGTTTGTGTGGGGACGAGAGAAAAGAATCATGTTTCACAAGATTAGGTGGACTGGAGGAGGAGAAGGATTGCACGAATACCAAATACGATACAAGAGAGGACGGAGCCCCTTATCACACATGCAGTGTAGGATGATGTAGAGGATTATTTGTTTTATACAGAAAGACAGAAGGAGGGACTCTTTTTTTTTCCCCCATTTCTGGTGATTTCTGTGCTTCCAGGGTTATGGGAAATTATTGTTCCTTCTATCAAAGTGTCAGGAGAGGGACTCTGGATTGGGAAATAAATCTTGGATTCTCATCCCAGTGGATAAAAGTGAATGGGAATTTCCTACAATATGAATTCTTGCCTGACTTGCAACCTCAACTGATTATTTGATAAAGGGTAGATCCATGAACTCTATGGGATGTGGCCCAAATCATAGCACAGTCACTTTAAAAAAAAAAAAAAAGACATGCAATAATTTCCCTTATGTAATATATTGAATAGGTTGTTGTATTTGACTTAACTGTGTTGTATCAGAGCTGCATCAGGGCTCCAAAGGACCAAGAGTCATGTGGGTCAGATCATCGATTCAGGATTCGTTAGGAGCTTGAGAAATCGGATTTGTTTGTTTGTTTGTTTGTTTTACAGTTTGCCCCTCACTCACCTGGAGAGAGTGTGTGAGGGGAGGAGGAAGGAAGACTATAATAAGATTGATGAAGAGTGTGGTAGTGAGAATTCCAGTGGAGAGAATGAAGACTGCTGAGGAGTTGCTCTCATTCTCCCCTCTTCCCCCCATTCCCACGACGTGCATGTGGACGGGATGTGAAGAACCTCTCAGGGAGCTTGGCGAGTAGTCTGCCCTCTGAGGGGTGGGGCATAGGTTCTGGTACCTAACATGAGCATGCAAAAGTCAGAAGGTAAGAGGCCAGGACAAGGAGACAGGACTGCAGTGGAAATAAGGCCCATTTCCACAACTATTAAGAATAAGCTGTGGTTTCCTGGAGGTCATGTGTGAATCCTAGAAGGGAGCCAAGTGTGATGTCTCCAGCCACTGCCTCTTTCCTCACTCCCATCCCTACTGTGAAGAGTTTCTTGTCAAGAGGAAGGCAGCCCTGGCAGAAAGACTAGGGTTCAGTGATCTGATTCAGGAGCTGACAGGAATCCTTCCGGCCGCATTTAAGGCATTTGCCAGTGTTCAAGAACCACAGCAAGGTGAATTTCGAGGGACTCAGAAAACATGCACTGCAAGAGAGAGCCAACACTGGGACATTGACCAGTAGCAGAATATGGCCCATCCAAGCCAAGAAAGACTTTTGTTCATCTTTTACTTCTTCTCTTTCTCTTCTCCATTTAGTCAGCAGTTTAAATTTGCCTCAGATTTTTACTGACTAAAATTTTAAACTGTCCCCAACCAGGATATTCCCTTATTTAGTAGATGTTTACTGAATAGGTAGTATGTGCAAGGCATCGGGCTAGCATATGTATTTTCTGATTTCAAGGGCTATGTCTAGCAATAAGTTTTCCTTTATCCTTGTTCTGAATGCAATTTTAGTCTTCGCAAAAAAATTGGCAATTGCATAGATAGATAGTTTCCAGGTATTTTTGCATAAATAGATAATTTCCAGTTAAATATAAACTATATTTTTAAATATAATTCATAATATGAATATTCCACTTTCACTTGAGTGAACAAGATGAGATTGAGCTAGTACAGGCACAGCATTCTTACAGTCTTTTCAGATTGATGGAGGTGAACTAGAGCAGCCAACCAGATAACTGGATACTGTTCATTGTGATCTTCTCATTCAGTTATTGAGTTGTTTCATCTGAGCTCTCGATGGCGTGCTGTAAAGGAACTGTATTTGATTATTTGTTTTAGTAAATATTTATTGAACAGGTACTATGTGTAATCATACTGTGTGTGATTGCAGTAGATCGATGTCTTTCCTGCCCTCAAGAAATGTATAATCTAGTGACATAGAGAGATTCCTTTAGTAAAGATCCCTGCCATATTCAGAAACATATGATTAGTGAGATGTGAATGGTATTTTGAATCTTTTATGGCAAATGATAAAGACCCAATTTGAAAAAAACTTAGCCAAAGAGGAGATTTATTGGCTCATATAGCTAGGAAGTTCAGTAAAGACAGTTACTTCAGGCACAAGTAATATCATCAGGACAGAGTACACTTTGCTCTTCCCATTACTCTGCTTGTCTCCATATTAGCTTCATGCACAGGCAGCTTTCTTCTTACAGAAGCAGCTCTAGGCTATGACACTCTTTTAAGTAGTATTTCCAGAGAAAAGAGTACATACTTTTTTTTTTTTTTGCCCAGGAAGTTTCTTATGACTGACCCACTTAAAATTCTGTGCCCTTCCTGAGTCACTCACTGTGGCCAGGGAGATGGCATGCTTCTATTGAGCCACCCTTAGTTAAATGCCTCCCTGGTTAGGAGTGGAAGGGGCTGGCTCCAGTAAAATTAACTTGGAACGTATTCTCCAAAAAGAGGGGTATTCTTTCACCGTAAGAGAGCTGGTGGGAACAAACGCAAGTAAAACCACAACTCCATTAATTGGGGACAGTGCAGAGAAGAAAGGGGTCTTTTGGTAACTTCAGAAAATGTACAGGAGGTAGGACTAGTAATAGCTCAGCTTTTGAGATTTAAACAGAGAGTCTTTTGGGACACGGAGGAAAGCTTCTCTCTCGGGCAGAGGATCCAAACCATAATACCTAAAAGCCCCCCAGAATTCAAACAATGCCTTGTTACTATCTTTGTATATATATCCTAGCACCCTGAGGACAATCTCTTCCCTTTAACGCTTTGCTCAGTTTCTCCTTCACCCTGCCCTCCCCACCATGATCACTGTCCCATTCACTCCCTGTCATTCGTCCCACTCGGATAAAAGACACTGGTTACTAGCTAATATGCGGATTCTGTGCTTTTCACGGTGCTCCCTGACTTCGTATCTCTCAGGCAACTTTTTCCTCTCTCGACTTCTGAGATACTGTTCTTTCCCTTTCTGTTCTGCCCACCTGAGCACTCTTTCTGAGTCACTACTATTGGCTGATTTATTGCTGACCTCTCCTTAACGTCTCTTTTCTCCAGAGCTCATGCCCGGCGCTCTTTCCATTGTACATGCTCTTTTCCGGCCCATCCCATTCATTCTCATGAACATCTGTGCTTATCAGTACCAAAAGCCCTGCTAGAGTTCTGATACCTCACTATATGTCCCAGATTCCATGATTCATAAAGATCCTAAGTTGAACATTTCCCTTAGTTTTGTATCTGTTCCATTCCTTCCATTCTCATTTCTGTTAATAGAAATTTTCATTTATGTTGTCCATAATCAAGTAAGATTAAATGTTGCGCCAAGCTCTGATTAGGCCTCAATCTTGTATTCTAACTGGTGTTTCTGAATAATCCTATATTGTCTTTGGTCACATTTACAGAGCAAGAAGCTAGTACTTGAGGTGTAGGTGTAGGTTGAGTTTTAGGTAGAAAACAATGTTGATTTATAATGTGAAAAGTACACTTTGGGGGAAGCAGATAGAGCAAGGCACACAGATTGGTCTGCGTAATTCACAAAGAAGGTCTAATGTGGGCAGAACTATTGAGAAGTCACTGAGTATCAGGAAGATGATGAGGAGCATCATTTTCAAGGCTAGGACTGCAACAGGAACTTCGGCTCCCACTTCTGGGATTCCCTCCCACACTCTCAGTTTTCCCTGCATGATCATCTTTGCATTTAAAACATCTAAGAATGCAGTATTGATTACATCACAACCTTTAAATGCATGTCTGTCCTTAGCATTCTGTGGTGTCCAAGCCAAGACAAACAGTTCATCATTAGCCAAGTGGCTGCTCTTATTGAGTTAACTCTGATGATTGCTTTCAAAAAAGAATATTACTTGTTGATTGCTTCCAAGGCATGTTTCAAAGGCCCACTTAATAGTGTTTTTTCTTCAGTCTACTGACAAGAATTTTAGTAATTTTTCCAACTCATTTTTGTAGAAATGTCTCCTTTCACTGTGGCCTACTTAGATAATAAGCCATACATGAGTGTGTACTACAAACGAAATTGTGTGTTTTTTGGTGCTAAAAGATGAGAAGATGAGTTTGTAACTTTTTACCCATGGAAAAATCATTGAAAAAACTAATGAATGTTGAATATTCAAAAGTATTATAGACTGGCTCTGGACTTTCAAAATACTTAGTGTTAGTATGTTCTGTCATTTGACAAAGGCCTGAGTACCATTTTAACCATCTGAGAAGAATTAGCTTGATTTTCAGGCTTCCTTTAATTATACGGCAGATCATAGATCGTATCAGGGTATTAACTTCTGATATTTTGCTACCTGACATTCTGTCTTCATATAGATTTTTAAAACATTATTTTAATTTTTAAAGTACAAATATAGTTCTTATTTTAAGAAAATTAAAAATGAAATATTTATTTTATTACAGAATATGCAGTCATTGTAAATTTAGAAAACACTGGTGAGCAAAAAAGAAGAAAATTAAATTTTACTCATAAATAACTACTGTTAAATGCATCTAGACCTTCCAAGCTTTTATTTAGGAATACAAATTTTTTAAAAAATAATAATTGGATCAGACAGTGTGTGTATATATTTTTTTCCTTAAAGAAAACATATGTATCCTACATTTTGCATGCAACATGTTAGGGTATAATTTTTTTTCCTACCGAATTACTAGTAGGAACAATATCTTATCAAAGTTTTATAAAAAATACAAGTTCTCATATCCTATTGATTTTTGATAACAATACTTGCTAAGTTTTACTGGGAGCTTTTCATGTGACAGGCCTGTGCTCAGTATTTACGTTGTCTCCTCACAACGATTTCCTGTGCTTCCTAGCAGTATTCATCTTTAGTGGACCTGGACCTTAAAGTGAGAGATTTATTATTTGACCAAACTCATAGCTAGTAAGTGGCAGAACAAAAATTCAGATCCAGGTCTGTGGGTTCCAGTCTGTTGTGAAAACTACAATAAAATACAGTGAAGACACTTGGAATATATATAGTAAGATGTCACACTGAACATGCCGTCTTGTGTAGTGTTCTCAATCTGCCAATCTCTGAGATTTCTGAGGTGAGGTGACATCATCACGAGGCTTCGAAGAAACCCTAAGCCAAATGGAAAGAATGGAATAATTTTCCCCTAGTAACCAGAGAGATCTTGAAAGCACTATGCAGTACATTGCTTTATTTCCTTTCTCTGCTTGGTCACTGTCACCAAAGCCTACCTACCTCTTGGACTAATTTTCAGGAGGTTCCATTTTCATAAAATGTATTATCAAGTACCAAGTCATTTACCTTAATTCCTGTCTTTCTAGCCAGTCATAAGCAGCTCATGTGGAATACCTGAACTTAACTTCTCTGGTAAAGATGTCAATTACCTTCTTGGGTACCAAGCAATGGCTAGAACTTGCATAAGAAATGTAGAAAGTGATGGGGACTCTAGCATCACTAGACTGTTTAATAGATTTAGCAGTAGAGTGGCCTCTCAGTTAGCACATTGTCAGTGAACTTTTTCCTGAGAAGGGAAGTATACAAACCACATAGTCAAAAAGGTCTGAGTCTGAACCCCAGCTTTACCACTTGCTAGCTTTATAGTCTTGGGTATATTGCATAATCTCTCAGAGCCTCTGTTTTATCATCTGAGATATAAATAGATAGAGGTAGATAGATGTATACTTTTTGCCTACAGTAGCCAAGAATATGACTTTTTTTCTTAAAGAAATACCAAGACAACTTTCTGCTTTCTATTTGCTTTTCTGTGGAATTGGGGAGTACATTTCAACCCTCTCTTCTACAGTAAAGCTGAATTTTGGTTAAATTCCACATGGAAAAGTTAACTTAATTATAACATTTGCAAGCATAAAGACACTGATATAATCCATTTTGACACATATTTCAAATATGACTAGATCTGAGGCTCAGAACTGGGAAATAAGGCGATTAGTGGGAGAACCAAGACTCCACCGTGTTTGTCTGTCTTGACATTTATAATAAAGTTACTGCTGGTGGCTGACAAAGCAGATAAAATTTACAGTTTTATTTTGTTAATGACCCCTGAAAATCAGTTATATGTAAGATAGACCCCTATAATCCAAATGAAAATGTAGTTGCTAATGTCAGAAAAATGATCTTTGTAATGAAGCAAAATTATTGTTCTCAGCAAAAGACTATATATAACTGTATAAATGTGTATGTGGGGTTTTTTTTTCTGTTTTACTTCATAGAGAGCATATTTATTTTAATTTTATTGATACACTTAGGTTTAATAAATTTTATATATTAAATACACATTCATAAATATCATATATGTAAAATTAGAATTTCCTTAAATATTTTGTTGTTAAATTTTCATAGTAGTTTTTGAAAACATACCTTCTTGTCTTAATGGCAATAAAAGTGTGGATTTACCACTTTTCATAACTGTATTTTGAAAGTTTTATAGTCCTTTAGAGACAGACTCCCTGGAAGTCTTGCCAGTGAGCAAACACCCAAAATTAATAACATGAGTGATTTGATGATTTTGGCATCTTGCAAAAATTATACATTAGATTTTCTTTAAAGAGTTATAACATGTATTTTCCACTTTCATTCTTTAGCTTTTAGCTCGTGTTTCAAATAGACTATTAGTGTGTACTTAAATTACTCCTCTAAGATTTTCAAAAATGATTTGATGAATAATGATAATGTAAATTTTAGAGTAAAATGCACTGTAAAAGAAAAAAAAAACTGTCTTTCTGGGTTTAGCTTTTTTGGAAATATTGGTTTTTCTTCTAAAACTTCCAAATTTCATATCACTGAAAATTTGATGACGAGTAATTTCAGCTTCACTTGACCCAACTTGTGAAATGATTGAAAATGCCAATGGCAGAGGTAGAGGATGAATGTGTCATTATGATACTTGTCTCTTTTATTGAGTTGCCATTTGTCAAACTGTGAACATATATGTGTCACCTGTTGTTCTGGATGTCATCCTCATGGTCTTTTAGCTTTTTTGCTTAATTAAAAATAATTTAGAGGTTGTCTGACAAACTTTTGCCTATTTACCTGCTTTAGACATTGTAGAGAATGTATTTGATGATCCACAAAACATGCCTTTTTTTTTTTTTTTAATAAAGACTCATATTTTGAAATGGAGGGCTATGTACTCCTGTAAAGTTCAGAATGTATAGATTTGTTCCAAGAAAAGATCTAGGTGAGAAAGCAACATGGAGTGAATAAATCACTGTGATTTCTTTTATAAAATCTCTTCTTGTGTGGGTCTTCTCCCCCTAATTCCCATTTGAGAAATGTCAAAACCCATTACAATATCTTTAAGTTTTGAGCATTTATTAAATGTGAGGGATTATTCTAATAATGAAAATAAGTAACATATTTTGATTTCTCTCTACATGGAATGTACTATTCCAACCACTTTACATATGCTAACTTGATTATTCCTCAAAAACCACACAAACAAGACACTGCAGGTTACTTATCTTGCCCAGGCACAGCTAGTAAATGGAGGCATTGGTTTTGAACCCAAGCAGTCTGGCTCTACCCCCAACAGATTCACTGAACTACTTCCCACTTGCAAAGTACTTTTAGAATGATGGCTTTTGTACTTAGAACATCAGTGCCATGATGAGCAAGTTATCTTCTTAAAGATAGAATTTAAATGAAGGTTTAATTTTTTCCAAGGTGTAGTTGATCCTTGCCATGAAAGGGCTGCTCATTTGTCCCATCTTTCTGGTTGCCACGTTGATTTTAAAAATGGACATTAAGTGTGGTAAAGACAAAAGAGTTTGTTTTGAAATTTTGAGTAGAAGAGCAATTAAAGGAGTGTAAATTTTCCCACGTTATTCAGATTGGTCAGGATGGTCAGTACTGTTTGTTCATGTGTAAAATCAGGTTTTTGCCTCTTGTGATAATAGCTGTCAGGGAAGCTGACAGAAGATTTGTGTTAAGATGTATACTATGGAGAGTTATAGTAAGTAATTAGCATGGTCACAGCCTCCTCCCCCACAAAATAGCTGAAAGATTAATTTTAACTTTCTTTAAAAAAATGTGAAATGTGCTACAGTACTTGGGAGGCTTATCAGCACACACCCCTCTTGTTTGTTTTCCAGGCTGTGTTCAGAATTGCTACTGTCAGCAACAGAGCCTTGAAAAATCAATATTTAGGCTCTTAGACTCCTGATAGGGGTGTAAGGGCAAGGTTTGTTACCTCTTTAATTTGCCCCCTGATGTTCTCCAGCTCCCTTCTCCTAGCTTTTCTTGAGATAGGAAAAGAAGGAAAGTTTTATCAACCCCCAGTGGATAATTCCACCATTGTGGATTTCTGCCTGTTAGTCTTTTACTGTTACACACATTCACACCTCATATATTTTGCTCTAAAAGCAGAACATCTGAGATGATTCTGTGGTTGAAAAAGATCTCAAAGAGATGGAAGATAGATTTAATGTTGCCATTTTTAGATAATGCTGTAAATAGAATGGCAGCTGTCCTCGGATGCATAGCAGATATACAGTACATATGCTGAATAGAAACAGATAAAAGATTGCACTCAATTAATCCTCATGAAAAGTAGCATTTTAGCCATGGACTCAGTGATCAAGTTTTTAACTATAGTGTACTTATTCTACCTCCTTACATGATAAAATCCAGTGCTTTGAAGGTGACTCAAGAAGGGAAAAATTTACTATTATCCTCAACTAACTTTAAAGCAGTCAGTAAGGTCTTAGTATTTACCCTTCCTCTCTTTCTTAAAAATCCTGTAAACAATTCAACTTTACAAGCATTTCTGGAACACTTATTATGTACAAAGAATTCTTGGTGCAGTGAGGAGAACAACACATGAACTATTTCTTGTATAGAAAAGGCATAAGCAGAAATTTATCATGCAAGAAGAATGTGACAATTGCCACAAGTGAATTCTGATAGATATCTTTAGTTCAGTAACAGTTGAGCATTTATAAAACAATGTCTCCATTTCAGGTATATGCTGATAGGTGCTGTGGATACTGAGATGAATTAAACCAGTCTCCAAGGAGCTTTCCTTAGGAGATGGTATGCAAACTAATCATTATATTCAGTAATTGAATGTATGTTTAAATGTTCATAAATAGCAGAGGAAGGGAAGATTAATTCTCCTGGATGGTGTTGGGTAGTAGGGCAGGACTTCTGATGAGATAATGACTGAGCAGGATTTTTGAGGCATGGTTAAGAGTTTGGTAGATGAGCAATGAGAGATAAAGGCAATAGAAGAAGGTGAGAACATTGCAGAAAATGGGAATATCATGCCCGAAGATAAGGAGGCATGATACTGCATGGAATATTGGAGATTGAATTGTCTGGGGTTGGCCTTGACCTGTACAATATCTCTCCATTGTTGGAGGATGTCTGGAGTGTTCAACAAAGACAGGGCTATGAAAGTCCAAGCCCAAAGCAAAGTAAATTATATATGTAGACTTTGTTTGTATGACAGCAATTTACATGCTTTCTCTTTAGGACAGACTTGGTTTTGAGTCCAGACTCTGGAACTTGTTCTGTGATCTTGAGCAATTTTCTAGACCTCTTAGACCTCATCTTTTCATATTAAATGGAAGTTCTAATATTTAACATAAGACAGTACATTGTCTGATAACTATATATAATAATGACTTTAATTATCACTAGATTGTTTTTTTTTTTTCTTGACCATCTTATAGTGGTATTACTTAGTAAGGGATTAAAAGACTTTATCAATGTGGTATAACTGCCATCCTTCCCATGAGGTCTGGATTTTGAATCATGTGGGAGAGAAAGTTGAAAGAGCTCTGGAATATGAGTTTGGAGACTGGAATTCTAGTTCTACCTGAGCCATACATTGGGATTGGTGATCTTGATGAAAAATATGCTTCTTGAATTTATTCTCTAAAGGGCTGGGGTTTGGGCTAACCGTCTATCTGACTCATGTCCTTGCTGCTATGAGTAGGTTTCTGAGGAGCAGTCCAGCCAGTTGAAAGAGATAAACTATGTGACTTAATGCCAGTAAAGGTTTACTAAACCAGAAATTGGCCTATATAATTTTTCTGTTTGCAGGAAAATTGCCTATAGCAACCTAACTCATTTTAAAGAATGGTGGTTTCCCATTGTTGAAAAAAACGAGGAAATACAGGGTTAGCATGCCCTAAAATTCATTAAACATGCAGAAAGGGGTTTGGTCAGCCTTGCAGTTTTATTCAGCAATCAAGAATGGGAAGAGTAGAGTGTGGTTTGATGGTTTGGGGGTGTGATGGTTAGGTTGTGGTTAGGTGGGCTTCCGGGGGGGCATCTAATGCCTGTTGAGATTCTCTGTGTCAGAATAGGTGGAAAAACACTCAGTGAATCATGTTAATGATTGATGACTCTTAAAGCTTGAGAAAACGTAGTTGGTTTGATTAGGGGGCATCGTGCTTTTCTATAAATTAATTGTAATACTCATGAATAATGAGTATTCATTCACAAAGTACGCAGAGATTAACATCCTGAAGAGTATATAGTCAGGAGGATCACAGTCAAGGAGTGTTAACTCTAGATTCCAAACCACAGCCTTTGATATTACTTCCTCTCATGACAAAATCTAACTGCTATTTTCACTGTACATTAATTTTGATATCATTTTGGAGTAATAGCATGTATGGCTCTGTAGCCTCTTAATGTAGATAGTCCTCACTCTCTCTCTCTATTTCCTTGCTTTGTTTCCCATGTTAATCTGGTAACCAGCCACTTCTTGTACTGATTATCTTATAATTGAAACTGTAAAAGCCTATGGCAGGTAAACCTATGGCAGGCAGATGGTCTCCCCACTATGTCAGCTGTCTCGGATGTGGGTTTTTTTTTTTTTTTTTTTTGGTACTACAATGTGGTCTGGGAAAACACACACACACACACACACACACACACACACACCACGCAGAAAAGAGCCCAGATCATACAACTTGAAATTAAACAGAATGTATTTGCTAACACTTTTGAAGTTGCCTTAAGACGAAAATTCATTATGGAAGCATCTTTTGTGGAGCATGAAGTGAAAGAGCAGGAGGGGAAACTACAGTGTTGGGAAGAGTGTGGAGCTTGTTACAACAGATTTTTTTAGTAGCAGTGTTTGTGCCTTTGGTCTTTTGGTGGACTTACTCCTGGGGGGAAGGCAGAAATGCCCCCAAGCTGTTGGTTGCTTCTGCTTGTTCTCATAGCAGCCTGAGGGGGAAAGTGCTTGTTTAAACAGTAATATATTCCATAAAAACCAACAATTATGGCAAGGTTTTTAAAAGAGAAAATTACATTAAAGATGAATGAGGGTATATTGAAATAATTATGTTTTAAGGTGCGTAACATTAAAAGATATTGAATAGAATATTGACTGTTTTGTGGAAATAGCAATAATGAGATTCCTGTCACCTAATCTTACAATAATTGGGTTATTACTATGCAAATGAAGGTATTACTTTAAAAAAGTAAGGAAGCAAGACAGATCCTTGAGGCAGTCCTTTATCTCTTCTTAAAGCTGTGCTGTCAATTCTCCTTAGACTGAAGATCCTTCTCCAAACAATTTGGAGATGCTCATTTCACTATGTGCCCCTGAAATTCCACTATAATATTTTCAGCTGCCACAGGTAGCAGATTGGTGGCTGGTGATTTTTTTTTTTTTTTTTTTTTTTTTTTTTTAGCTCTTTGTGGAACCCAAAGGAGTAATTAAACTGTATAATGATTGCCCACTGTCTTTTTTTTTTTTTTTAAAGAAATGAAATGTTGTGAATTTTGCTGGCAAAGATACATGCCGGAGCCCTTATCTCCACTTTCCATACAGCTCTATCATTATTGTGTAGTATCAGGTGGAACCTATGTGTCTCAAAAGCCACCAGGTCATTTTGGGCTAGCAGACCTCCTAGGACACCTTTGTGGCTGAGGAAGCGATTCTGTTAGTCCTCAGTCATACTCAAATCAATAGTTCATACATTGCTGTCACCACCATGTCCATTTAAGCTCCTATGGTACCCATCAAATGAATAGAAATATTTGGGACAATTGCCATTTTAGTTCATGACCCAGGTAAATACCTTTGTGTTCAGCTGGGAATAGTATATCAAACTGTTGATTGCTGAGGCTTTGGATAAAAGGTAATTTTATTTCCTGGGAATGTTGTATGATTTTTACACACCCCTTGCTCTATGACATGTTTGCTGTATAAGGAGAAATACAAAGTTCCACTTTAAAAGTTCCCTAGTATTTTTTTCATAGAGAAAGCATCAAACAAAAGTCTTGAATTGAATTTCTTGAATTGAGCCTTATTGAAATCTCACAGTGGACTTTTTATATTTTAATACTCTTTGGTAGCATATACTGGATTCATTAGAGGAAGGAGATTTGAGGAAATCATGAAAGACAAATTTCATTTACCAGGTACTTTTGGTTCCAAGGATTAGGAGGTCAAGAAAATATAAGCCTTATCAGTTTATTTCAGGATCAGTTGAGACTTGAGAGACTCTATAAATGTCATCAACATTGCTCTTTACCTTCTGTCCTTTCATAATTCTTAAGGAAGAACTAGGCTCAGAGTGGCTACTGCACATTATAGTCATGCCATTCTCTGTTCAGTAGAGAAATCCTAGAATAGAGTTCTATTTATATGAGTACAGATTTGTTGTTTTATAGCTATTAGGCATGATTTATCAAATATAGATAACATTTTCAAACAATTTGCAATCCTGAAAATATTAATTCTAAATCCTTTCATTTCCATAATCCAACTAATTTGGTTAGTCTCAATAAATTGATACAGAAAAGTAGTTTTTATTTGATCTTTGTGGAAAGGATATCTGGGAAGAATGCCGAAGTCTAGCACATCATTTGGGTTAGAGTAAGTTATGCTACTTTTATAAATAAGCCTCAAATCTCATTTATAAGCCTTGTTGTGAGTTTAGGTGATTCTGAATGTCAACTATCTACCATATGTTGGCTTTGCTTTCCAGACTTCAGTTTTAATACACCTCCCATATAGACCTGCTTTCATGCATTCCCAGGCGAAGGAAGAGAGGATTTGGAAAGCTGAGCATTGGCAATTAAATATTTTATTCCAAAAAGTGACAAACGTCACGTCTCATATTTCTTTGCTAGAACTAATCATATGGTTCTTACTAATTTCATTAGGATAGGAAGAAGAGAGCCAGATATTGAACAATATTGGGAATATTGATCGTATCCAGTATTGACTTATTTGCTTCTTGAGAATAACTTTGCAATATGAAACATTACTCAAGGTGTGTGTGGGAAATTATGGCAAGGAGTGCAATGAACGATTCTTATTAGAAGCTAAGAACTTTCTTCCTGCTCTTTGATGAACCCCTTTTTCTAGACTTCCTTAGGTGATGCTATTCTTAGGTTTTATGGAACGGGTTTTACCTTGACTAAGGTGCAGTCACCCTTTACAGGTAGGATTATATTGAGCATTTAAGTTGTAGTTTTAACCAACTTGCAATAATGATAAACATCATAGAAGATTGCTTTTGTCCAGTTTTGATGAGGGTTGGTGATATTAGATGCAGCTAACAGTTTCTCAGATTGGAAAAGGGGTTATTTGATTTGCAAGAGAAAGAAATATTAGAATCAGTACATTCTTCAACTCATTCTGATAGGATCTGCAAAGAAAAGAGAACATAATTTTAGGATAATGAATGCTTCATTATCTTTTTAAACAAAGAGGAATATTTGGAGCTGGTAGGTGTTTAGAAACAGTAATAAAAGTGGGTATCTTATTTAACTTTTTTGGGTAGCATGAGAATAAGGGTGTGTTCGACCTTGAGGAGCAAATATTTTACCACTTAGAGCAGCTTCCTGTCATCTTCAGGAAGTAACCAAGTAATTTCTTTTAAATATCATGAACTCATGAATTTAAGCATATTTGATTAGTTTAAGCTATAGCAATTCTTAGTCTTTTTGAAGCCTCAAGTTGTCTCTCCTTTGTCTAATAGAAACCTCTTCAGACTGACTCCTGAGTACTTTTGACATAACTGTAGTCATCTTTGATAGCGTCCCTGGTATGTGGCATGTCATGATGTTCTAGGCAATTTTGTACATACTCTGCCCTCCTCCACTTCTTCATCTACTTATTTTCTAAACACTATGTGTGTTCATTGCTACTTGGGTATTATTTATAGGCCTAAATAGTGTTATTTTATGTGCTGAGAATTTCCACTTCTAGTACTCTATTAATTTTGGGCTATCAAATTTCGTGTCAAAACAAAAGCATCTAAATTGGTCCCAATATATGTGATGTCTGTCAGAAGTTCTAATATTTTTAAAGAACCACATTTCAGCCATGGAAGAATATGACATTCTAGCTATGAACTACAATGTATGCACTTAAAAATGTTTCTGAAATTAGTATCTCTTTGACTTAATACTATGGGCAAAGTCTTTCACAGTTTATATTCACATTTGGCTCTCTTTTGGCTAATGATGATCTAATCTGCTACAAGTTACTGTCTTCATAGGCTCTTATGCATTGAGTTCTCCTTTTATTGTTTAGCATGATTGCTTCATCTTGATCACCATTTACCAATGTGTACTGGCGACAGTAAATACAATTTCCTCAGAACCTGTTATATGTGTTATATTGTTTATATATTTCTATGCTTAAACATTCAAAAATTATTTTTTTAAAAGAGTAAGCACTAGCAAAATTTCATCATTTTACTGCATACAGCCCCTATCATAGTTGGTTTAAATGGTTAATTGCACTCCTTAGAGATTGTACCAGAAAGCATTGTCTGACAAAAACAAATAAACGAACAAAAAAGCAAACACAGAAAGTTACTGAGTCTCTATAATGTCCACTTGTTCAGAAAATCCTTTTACAGCAGAGCCTCATCTATAAGGATCTGTCTTCATTAATACGACGAGGGAATAAAATGCCACTCCTTAGCAGCTGTGTAGGAGGAAAAAGGAAGGGTAGAGTGGTAGAATCTAAAGTTTTTGTGGTTTTTAGAGTTTTGCTTTTGTATAATTTTGGGATGTCCTTGTTTGAAAGAGTGTCTGGACCAATCTGGGTAACTCTTGACCACTCAATACTCGTCTTTTCAGAACATGGTATTCTGCTCATCTGAAATGAATCACTTGGACAGGTGTTTTCTGATACATATAGATTCTCCATTCCGCCTGCTTATCTGTCCCACTTCCCACTTTTTGGTCTTCTGGTGGCTCTAGAAATAACCAGAAGGCCATGCGATTAGATGTGTTATTGGATCACAGTCATTCACAAATGATACACAAGGGTTTTGGCTCTTTAGAACATTTTTAAAAGAAATTGGGGTCACGTTTGGAAAAAAAAGTCTAAGCAGATTTAATAATAAAGAAAAATAATATTTCACAAAAACAGACATTAGAGATAGGACAGACTGTTGGGTTGACTTTGGCCAGTGCTTTCAGCATCTTATCTTTGCAGTTCCCTTAGCTCTACCATCCTCTGTATGTCAGCTTTATTCTTTCTTTCTTTCTTTTTTTTTTTTTTTTTAGTATAGTTGATATGCAATGTGACATTAGTTTCAGGTGTTTAACCTAGTGATTCAGGTAGTTTATGCTTTCTATTCTGCTCACCAGAAGTGTAGCTACCACCTGTCACCCTACTGCACTATTACAATAACAATGACTATATTCCCTGTGCTGTCCCTTTTATTCCTGTGACTTACTCATTCCGTAACTGAAAGCCTGTAACCCCTACTCCCCAACACCCATTTTCCCCATTTCCCTAACACCCTTCTCTCTGGTCCCCATCAATTTATTCTCTGTATTTATATGTCTGATTCTGTTTCATTGCTTGTTCATTTATTTATTTGCTTTTTTTTTTTTTTTTGATTCCACATATAACTGAAGTCATAGGGTATTTGTCTTTCTGTGTCTGACTTACTTCATTTAGCATAATACCCCCTAGGTACATCCACGCTGCCACAAATGGCAAGATCTCATCTTTTATGGATGAGTAATATTCTATCACATACACACAAATGCTCCACATTTCTTTATCCATTTGTCTATCAATGGGCACTTAGATTGCTTGCATATATTGGCTATTGTAAATAATGCTACAGTAAGCGTAGGGTTACATATGCCTTTTGGAATTAGTGTTTTCATTTTCTTTAGGTAAATACCCAGTAATAGAATTACTAGTTGGCATGGTATTTTTGTTTTTGGTTTTTAAGTTTTCCATAGTGGCTGTACTAATTTACATTCCCACCAACAGTGTACAAGTGTTCCTTTTTCTGCCATCCTTGCCAACACTTGTTATTTCTTCTTTTTTTGATTCTAGCCACTCTGACAGGTGGAAGGTGATATCTCATTGTGGTTTTGATTTACGTTAGGATGTTCTATACTCATGGATTGGAAGAATTAAAATTGTTAGAATTCCGCATTATCCAAAGCAATCTACAGATTCAATGCAATCTCTATCAAAATACCAATAGAATTTTTCACTGAACTAGACAAATAATCCTAAAATTTTTAATAGTTAAAGCAAACCTGAGGAAGAACAAAGCTGGAGGTATCACAACCCCAAATTTCAAGATATATTACAAAGCCATAATAATCATAGCAGTATGCCACTGGCACAAAAATAGACATGTAGATCAATGGAACAGATAGAGAGCTCAGAAATAAACCAAGGTGGGGCACCTCAGTGGAGCAGTTGGTTGAGTGTCTGACTCTTGGTTTCGGCTCAGGTCTGATCTCAGGGTTGTAGGATCGAGCCCCATGTCAGGCTCCATGCTCAGTGCAGTCTGCTTGTGTTTCTCTCTGCACCCCCCCCCCCAAATAAATGAAATAAATCTTTATTTTTTTTTTTTTTTTAAAGATTTTATTTATTTATTTGTCAGAGAGAGAGTGAGTGAGAGCGAGCACAGGTAGACAGAGTGGAAGGAAGAGTCAGAGGGAGAAGCAGGCTCCCTGTGGAGCAAGGAGCCCGATGTGGGACTCGATCCCAGGACGCTGGGATCATGACCTGAGCCGAAGGCAGCTGCTTAACCAACTGAGCCACCCAGGCGTCCCAGAAATAAATCTTTAAAAAAGGGAAATAAACCCATGCTTACATGGCCAATATATCTACAACAAAGGAGGCAAGAATATGCAATGGGGAAAAGACAATCTCTTCAATAAGTCATGTGGGAAAACTGGACAAGTACATGCAAGAGAATGTAACAGGACCACTTTCTTACACCATACACAAAAATAAACTCAAAATGGATTACAGCCCTAAATGTGAGACCTGAAACTATAAAACTTATAGAAGAGAATATAGGCAGCAATTTCTTTGACATTCGCCTTAACAACATTTTTCTAGATATGTCTCCTAAGGCAAAGGAAACAAAAGCAAAAATAAACTATTGAGACCTCACCAAAATAAAAAGCTTTTCAACAGACAAGGAAACTATCAACAAAATGAAAAGGCAACCTACTGAAAGAGATAGTTTCCTGGCACTAAGCATTCACTGGCAAGGACGATGGGATTACCGTGGTTGCTTTAAATTTCATACCACAGAGGTTGGGCTCAATGCCTCAACCTGCACAGCTCTTCCATGCTGAAGAAGGGATATTGAGGAGAAAACTTCACTGTCTATTACATTATGCCTTAGGGGGTATTTGTGTATTTATGATAATTTTTTTGGCTGTAGAATGTGAGTAAAATTACAAACAATTATAGCTGGAATAAGAAAAAGGGGAGGAAAAAGCCAATATGATAAAATGTATCCAAAGTTATGTGTGTGTGTGTGTGTGTGTGTGTGTGTATTTTGAGAAATAGAAAGAGAGCGAGGAGGAAAGGGCAGAGGAAGAGGAAGAAAGAGAATCTTAAGCAGGCTCCATGTCCAGGGTGGAGCTTGATAGGGGGCTCCATCTCATAACCCTGAGATCCTCACCTGAGCTAGAATCAACGGACTGAGCCACACAGGTGTCCTGAAGATGTGATTTGATTATAAACTTCTTTCAAAAACATCCCTCTGACTTTTATTATTTTTTACAATTTCACTAAGAATTATGTGAGCAACCTAATGTCATCCCATTGTACCTCTAGAAGAGCTCAGTGAAAACCAGCCTCTGTGAAATATGGTTAAACTTCCCTTTCAGAGCTGTCATCGGCATTAAACTTTTTAATTCAAGTCGTTTATCATTGAGTTCTCCTTGAAAACCCTGTCATATAGGCCCAAGAGTGTCCTGGGCTTTAGTACTACTACTACTCATATTTTTGAGATACATGCCTGGAATGTTGTCTGCTCTTCTCTCCAACTTTCCAGATCTTTCCTGTTCCACAAAACCCAGCTGAAATGTCTATGAAGCCTTTTGATAACCAGTCTAGTCCAAGGGTCTTTTCTCTCTCTTCCCTCTGAAGACTTAAATATTATATTCTATATAATTCATTTGTTGGTCAAATTATCTCCTGCCTTTTGAGACTTGTCTTCTATGTCTTTGAGCTATTACTAACATCTTCTATTATTGATTATAACTTTCTTGAAAATAGAAACCCTTGATATCTTAATGAGTCCTATGAAAATTGTTTTTCATGTAGTCATCTTGAAAAGGGACGTTTAAAATCTCTCATTCTGGACATGAAAATAACTCACATTTACTAAGCTTGTACTATATGCCCAAGAGTAACAAATGCTTTATGGGTGTTATCTCAGTTTTTCCTCACATATAGATACAAAAACTTCACGTAGTAGATTAGGCAAAAGCTATCTCAAAAGAGCTGAAATAAGAAAGGGAATATAGTGGTTCCCCGTTAGAAAATAACCTTTAAGCTCAAGGTATATGTCCAGGCATCCACTGATCACTCTGTTTTTCCCATCTCTTACCTTTATTTTTCTCTTAGTTAACTCTTTTAAGTTTGGAAGATCTTCAGTAACCTCGATTATGGTTGTGGGAGTAGTTCTAGCAATTGTGGTGATGGGGATCCCCACATGGCTTCCCAGAACTGGTCAATGATTACTCAGGCCTGAACAGTCATCCCTAAAGAGCAGCTAGAGGAGGTGTGGGTCAAACTCACTTGAACCATGAAGTCCGAGAATAGGAACTGCATGGTTTTTCAGTGAGATGCTGAGTAGATGATTTTTCTGGTAAATAATATTTCTAATTTACAGATAAAACCTGGGCTTAGAGCTTAAGTAACTTGCCTAAGATCACCCAGATAGGAACACTCTGTCCAGCATAAACTCCAGAGTTTATGGTAAACACTTTGCTATACTGTAGTATTTTTATCAAACTGTATTTGAGTATCAGTGCTCAAAATAAAAATAGCATCTATTGTACAGACCTTATTTTATGTATGTTCAGCAGCCATCTTCTTTAGATACTCAGTGCTCTTATTTCCTTGTATAATCTCATCTTCTTCTTTTTAACCAAATCAGGAACTGAATGATTATCTGGAATTATTGTATATTGGTTAAGTGACTGCATTTTCTTTCCTAAGACTGTGTTTCAGTCACCATGTTTTCTTACTCAGATCTTTGTACTCAAATACTTTCATGACTCTTTGTGGGCTCCAAAGGTAGTACACACATTTCAGATATTGTCCGAGTTGGGTTGGCAACTGAAATCTCCCTCCATTGCCTGTGAAGGTGACAGGGTATCAGGTGGAGATTCATGAGTCCCAGATCTATCAGCGGAAAGACACTTGGGGAGAATAAACGAGGATTGACGGAGCTCTGGGTGTGGAAGGCCTGATTCTTAGAGCTCCTCAGATGAAAGTATATGGGTCCTGTTATCTTTGGCTCCTTCCGAAATTTAGGGCCTGCCCTGCTCTTGCTTGGGCCTGCCACCAGGCCTCGTTCTTCAGGTTCTTCCTGCCGTTTCAGTACTTCGCAGAGACCACCTACTGATTCGCTGCAACTCCAGGTCTTCCTGTTCTACTTCTGACCCAAGAATTTCGGGTGTCTAAAATGAGTTTTCTATAATTTTTGACATTATTGTACTTCAGGTACTATTTAATTTTTTATATGTTAACACACAAAGGTACTTTTTTGTCGTAACAACCCCTTTGCTGACATTCTGGAATGTATCCCTTGCTTTACTTCTTTCTCTGCTAATGACTTTTCCAACTTTGAAGTAGTTAGATCACAGCTTTTTTATTAATAAGTTTTAATGACTTTGTTTTCTCCACATCATCTAACAAAGTACGTTACAGGTATTGCTCAACAATATATTTATTTAATTTGACTCAGTGCTCAGAGATGGGGTGAACTGTTTGTCACATTAATATGAGGACCAGGAATTTCATTTTATTCACAGAGGTGACCTGAAGACTCCTTTACTCTGCACTTTTCAGCTTGGGCTAAGAGCTATAGGGTGAACAGAGTGTACCAGCCTAATCCACAGATTGGTATGTAGTTCTTAGCATCGTTAGCCATTCAGTCTTTGCTATATCAGCTGAGGGGTTAATTTTGGGTTGCTTTTTGTTCATTGAATGTAGAATTTGGTATATTATGAGGATTTTTGCTTCTAGTCAGGAATAATGGCTTTGTGTTGTAAAATGCATTAAAATAGTATGTGCCAGCTTATCTAAACTAGGTCAGTTATTTTATAGTTACATTTGATTCATGATGGTACTATGGAAGGGGAGGGAAACAAGTCTTCTTATGCAGAAATGTTGCCTATTAACAATGAAAAATGCTTTTATAGATTGCCCTCCTATTAACAGTTCATGGTCTATATTGAAGGTATTTGATCTGTTCAATTACTGATTTTTCACTGGTAAAGTAAACTTTATCTTCAGCCCATGCACATCAGCATAGGAGTACATCTATTTTACTTTTTAATGTTAAAAATCACAAAGGCTTTTCTAAATTAGCAGGGGCATTTACACAGTAAACTAGTGAAAAATGTTATGAGCTTTCATCAGCTTTTTTGGTTTTAGCTGCCACTTTGGGGCTTTTACACTTCTTTCTCTTTCCCACTCCATCTCCAGGAGGCAAACAAAGAAATATAATTTGCATCAGCTATAGAAATGCCTCTGAGATCACTGCTCTAAGTGAGTTGGGGATTTGGAGTAGAAATCCTGAAAAAGAGAAAAAGGCAAGGGTAAAAGCTCTGTTGACAAGGGAGTTTCATAGGCATGCGGTGAGAGCACAACATTGGACGTGTGAATACAAATTTTGCAAGCTTCCTCTTTTCTTGTGAAAAAAGTCTAGGAATGTGGTAGTTCTGTCTGGTTAAAGAGTTGGATACAATGACAGCTGGATAGCTTAGTTTTTCTTTCTAATGTAGATACTTCCCTGTTGGAGTGTTTAGCACCTTTACTCCTTCTGTCCTGCTTCTCATCACATGTGGCACCATTGGTTGAGAGGAATTAGGTAGCTCTCTCTGTACATGATGTTGAGCAGTTCTCCATCACTTGAACAATCCACTGGGATGGAATGGAAGGGCATTTGAATTTTCACTTTGATGGGGAGCATTAGCACATTCCCTCTCTGCTGGCATCAGGTCAAGGAAACCAAGTAAGCTTGTGAAGCAGTTTTTCCCTGGAGCAAATATAATACACGTATTTGGCTAGGAGGTCATCTGCTAAAGGTTGACTTTATTTCTTCAATAGGATCAGGTATTTGTTCAAATTTAGAATGCATCTAAGTAGAGGCAATGTAGACATTTAATCAAAGCAAAATCTATTCTAAAAAAATAGGAAGATCTCATTATAGATTCACAGTCTGTGTATTTGTGTGCTCAAGTATAATAATAATACTGGGATACATTTCAGAGAAAAGAGATGAGTAAAAATAAGAAAAAAAAATTAATGGATTTGAGCCCAAGTAAATGAAACTCTATTATTTAATTATAGTATCTGACTGTGAATATAAATGGGAGATGTAGAGCAAGAATTTTTTCTACAGTTTGGATCACAGAAGATTTCATGACTAAAAGGGAAAGTCTGAAACTCAGAGCTATAAGCTAGAAGTTTGATCCTTCATAAAATGAATCAGGGAGTATAAAAAAATATTTTGGGATTGAGGACAGTCCCTTTTGCAAGCACTCAAGTGTTTTTACATCTAAAGTGAGTAAAAACTGCATAACGTGGAAAACTCGCCAGTGTCCTTCAAATTTGCCACTTCAGAGAAGCCTGAATAGATGGGGTAAAACTTACTGATACACAATGGAAAAAGACAGGCTTACTCTTAAAATTTCATGTTTGGAATCTGTTGTGGCCTAATGTCTGTAATAATGTCAATGGTTGGGCTATTTTTTTTTTTTAAACCAGTTGCTATTTTTGGCATGTGGGTATGTTTAAACTCCAGTGTCCTGGTAAAATTCCAATGTAGATGACTGATGATGTTCTACCTGCCATGTTCTTATTTTGTCTTTCTTTTCTTTCTTTCTTTCTTTTTTTTTTTTTTAAGATTTTATTTATTTATTTGACAGACAGATCACAAGTAGGTAGAGAGGCAGGCAGAGAGAGAGGAGGAAACAGGATCCCTGCTGAGCAGAGAGCCTGATGCAGGGCTCCATCCCAGGACCCTGAGATCATGACCTGAGCCAAAGGCAGAGGCTTTAACCCACTGAGCCACCCAGGCGCCCCTTATTTTGCCTTTCTTAATGAAATGAAACACAACTGCATTCCCAGGCAGAGTTTTGATATACTTTAGTATTTTTATCTAGTATCTTCATTTTATAGTTCCATATCATTAGAACTTAGATCCAGGTTCAGCTTTATCACTGACTCATTTGTGACCTTGTGCAAGTTATCTTCATCTCTCTGGTATTCTGTAAACTAGAACAACAATCTAGGTCATTGTTAAGCCTACCCCCAATTTTAACAGACTATGAATTGTTGATGGTACACATCCTTGATAATACAATAGGGGAAAATTTTTTCCGGACTTCAAAAATTTTTCAGAAAATTTCAGAAATTACCTTTAAAGTTGTCTGTCCGAGAGTATATATCAAGTGCCAGAAATCTTGGTATTTCAAATTAGAGTCAGTTTCTCTTTCACCCCCTCCCTACTCCCAACTAATCCCAATCCATTTCTCAGTTATCTTTTAGTGGAAGTATGAATGCATGTTTAGTTTTAGATGAAGGGAAACAAGAGAGCTCGGGGAGAAAACAAAACAGTATCTCATATAGCTACATTTATTTTGATGTTCAGATTTTTGATTTATCAATCTCACATTTTTTCAGAAATTTCCAGGAGGGCACAATTTATGACATAGTTAACTCAAAGTGGTAAAATGATGACATCATCAAACTATGAGGAGTTATGTATATATAATGCCATACCTAAAGCAACCACTAAAAAAGCTATGCAAAGAGACACTAAAATACTGTATATAAATCAAAAGGTAATTATAAAAACTGTTGAAGGCTGAAAAAAGGCAAGAGAAATGAAAAATAGAGGAAAGTAGAAAGCAAAAAATGAAATTGCAGACTTCCATCCTAACATATTGTTAGGTCCCCCAATAATGGGTCCATGATTAAAGGAGCGAGACTGATATAAAGCGAAGGTCAAGCAAAGCTTTATTCCGCGCCAAGCATCAAGAATTCAAACTGACCAGCCAGGGCTGTGCCTCTTACAGAGAGGGCAACCTCTCTCTCTTTCACAGACTAACTTTTAAGGGCAAAGGCCATGTGGTTGGGCCTGGCCATGCAGAGGTGGCCAATGAAATTGTAACACACAGAGAAAGCTGCACAGTCATGTTAGGTCACACATAAGTGACCAGTTGAATTACAATTTACCCCAGCAGACATTTGACCCAGCCTATCACCTTGGTCAGAATTGGCACCCAAAAGGCTCCCAAAGGGCGGGGCCCATACTCCTTGGTAACTAGGGAGACAGTATGCAACCCCCACTGATTGGATGTTTCCACCTGGCCTGACCCACCCTTGTATTTGGGCTTTGTTACCTGGGGCTGGTTTCTGGGTTTTATTTTTAAGTAAGCCCCCTGGGGGAAGGGGAGCAGAGACAGTTTAAGGGTTAAACAACAAGGTTATTGTTTAACGGATGGATGGAAGCGCTCTGGCTAAATAGGTCCTTACAATATCAATAATTGTATTAAATATAAATGGACTAAATACTATAATTAAAAGATTAAGAAAGTATATTAAAAATATGATATAAGTATTGCAGTTTATAAGAAATTCTCTTCAAATATAATGATATAGGCAGGTTGAAAGGAAAAGGATAGATAAAGATGTATAATGAAAACATAAATTAAAAATGCAAGACTTGCTATATCAATACCAGTTATGGTGGACTTGAGAGCAAAAGAAAAAAAAAAATACTGGTGATAGAGGGAAATATTATGTAATGATTAAAAAGTTGTTCCATAAAAAAGACATGGCAGGTGCACCTGGGTGGCTCAGGTTAAGCCTCTGCCTTCAGCTCAGGTCATGATCTCTGGGTCCTGGGATCGAGACCTGCTTCGGGCTCTCTGCTCAGCAGGGAGCCTGCTTTCCCCTCTCTCTGCCTACTTGTGATCTCTGTCTGTCAAATAAATAAATAAAATCTTAAAAAAAAAAAAAAGACATGGCAATCCTAATGTGTATGCACTAAATAACTGAATTACAAAATATATGAAGTAAAAATTAACAGGTTTGAAAAGAGAAATAGACAAGTTCACAAATATAGTTGAAGATTTCAATACCCCTACATTATCAATTAATAGAAAACTAGACAGAATATCAAGGATATAGAAAACTCATCATCAGTAACCAATAGACTCTAATTAATATTGACAGAATTCCACCCATCAGCAGCAAAACACATATTCTTGTCATGTGACTATGGGACATAAATCAAGAGAGATTTTCTGGATCAGAAAATGAATCTCAGCACATTTAAAAAGAATTAAAGTCTTATGGAATCTATAAGTTGGCCACCATGGAATCAAACTAGAAGTGAATAATAGAAAGATAACATGAGAATCTCTGAACACTTGGAAATTCAGCAACATAACTGAATTCTAAATAATAATCCATTGGTCACAAAGGTGGTCTCAAAAGACATAAAAAATACATTGAACTGAATGAAAGTAAAAATACAACATCAAAATTTATGGATCACCGATAAAGAAGTGCTAAGAGGAATCATTATAGCACTAAATATATAATTAGAAAAAAAGAAAAATCAGTAATCTAACCTCCCATTTCAAGAACCTATAAAAAGCAGAGCTGAAACAGAAGCTTCCAAAGAAAACAGAAGAAAGGAAATAATAATGTTAAGAACAAATCCCATAAAATTGAAAGCAGAAAAACAATCAATGAAAAAAAAATAAGTTGAGAGATATTGTACCACAGATTACCTGTGCAGGAAAAGACCAAAATTCCAAATTTAGGGGAGCCTGGGTGGCTCAGTGGGTTAAAGCCTCTGCCTTTGGCTCAGGTCATGATCCCACGGTCCTGGGATTGAGCCCCGCATCGGGCTCTCTGCTCAGCGGGGCGCTTGCTTCCTCTTTTCTCTGCCTGCTTCTCTGCCTACCTGTGATCTCTGTCAAATAAATAAATAAATTCTTTAAAAAAAAATTAAAAAATTAAAAAAATATGGCCATTTAAAAATTGATGAAATTGATAAACCTCTGCAAGCCTAATAATAAAGACTAATAAATAAAGAGAAAAGACACAAATTACCAATATCAGGAATGAAAAAGAGTGAACACTGCAGACCTTGCAGACATCAGAAGGGTAATACAGGAATGGATGTATTGGGATAATACAGGGATGGATGAAATGGACCAATTCCTTAGAAAACACAAACTACCACAACTTACCTAATATTAAATAGATAATTTGAATATCCCTATAGTTAGTAAGGACATTGAATATAAAATTTTTAAGCTTTCAAAAAGGAAAATCTGGTCCAAGATGTGTTCACTAGCATGTTTTAACAGACACTTAGAGAAATAACACCAGTTCTACACAATCTCTTTCAGAAAACCATTTCTTTTATGGTAGTGCTATCCAGATACCAAAACCCAACAGACAGTTGAAAGAAAGGAAGAAAAGAAAAAGAAAACCAGACACAAATATTCCTCATGAACACAGACACAAAAATCCTTAACAAAACATTAGCAAATAGAAGTCATATAAAATTAGATATATTCCATGATCAATGGGAGATTTATTCCAGGGATGTGAGGCTGGTTCAGTACTCAAAAAACTACTTATGTGATTCATTATGTAACAGGTTAAAGAAGAAATGTCACAATTCTATCAATTCATATAGGAAAAACTTTTGACAAAATTTAATAACCATTCATGGTAAAAACTCTCAAATAAATAGGAACAAGGAATGTCCTCAACCTTATATAGAACATGTATTGAAAATGCATAATAGTATACAACTAACATTACCTTTAATGATGAAAGACTGAGTTCTTTCCCCTTAGATCAGGAAGTAGGTCAAGAATGTGTGTACTCATCACTCTTATTTAATATAGTGCTAGAATTTCTAACCAGTGCAAAAGAAAAAAAAAAAAAAGGAAATTAAAAACATAGAGATCAGAAAGGAAGAAATAAAACTGTCCCTATTTCCAGGTGCCATTTTTGTTTATGTAGAAGATCCCAAGGAACTTAAAGAACACACTTGTCAATCTAATAACTGAGTTCATCAAAGTAGTGGGATACAAGATAAACATGCAGAAATCAATTAGATTCTTTTATAACAGCAATGTACACCTGCATAGCAAAATTAAAAATATAATGCTATTTACAGTTACTCAAAAAATTAAATACTTAGGTATAAATCTAACAAAAAATGTACAAATGTTAAATGTTAAATATGTTAAAATCCAGGACTATCTAAAAATAGATATACCATGTTCATGGACTGGAAGACTCACCAATACAAAGATGTCAGTTCTCCCAAACTGACATGCAGATTTAATATAATTCCCATCAAATTTTCAGCAAGATTTTTTGTATGTGTAAACAAAATTATTTTAAAATTTATATGAAAAGACAAAGGAATCAGAATAGATGTGATGAATTTGAATTAGAAAAATAAAAGTGACAGGGATTAACACACCGAATTTCTAGATTTATTATGTAGCTATAGTAATCAAGACTCTGATCTTGGGAGAGGGATAGGCACATATATGAATGGAACAGAATGCAGAATCCAGGAATTGACTAACACAGACATATTTAACTGATTTTTGACAAAGGTGCAAAATCAATTCAATGGATATACAGCCTTTTCAACAGATGGTGTTAGGCCATTGGACATTCATAGGCAAAAACAAACAAACAAACAAACAAACAAACACAAAAAAACCCCAAAACAAAATACAAACCTTTGAGCTAAGTCTGATAGCTTATATAAAGATTAACTCAATATATATCATGAACTTTAATGTAAAATCTAAAATGATAAAGTTTTTAGGGAAAAAAAATGAAAGTCTTTAGGATCTAGGTTAGGCAATGCATTTTTGGACTTTCTACCACAAGCACAACCCACAAAAGGAAAGATTGATAAATTGGATTTTATCAAACTTAAGAACTTTTGCTCTGTGAAAGACCCATTTATGAGGATGAAAAGACAAGCTACACCCTGGGAGAAAATATTTGCAAGCCATATATCTGATGAACAACTAGTACTAGGAACATAATCTTTTAATCTACAGTTAAAAAAAAATCAATTAGAAAATGTCCAAAGACATGAAGAAACATTTTATGGGAGAAGATATATACGGATAGCAAATAAGCTATCTTATTTGTTCAGCATCACTAATCATCACTAATCATTAGAGAAAAGCAGAATGGCTAAAATAAAAACTAATGACAACACCAAATGCTGGCAAGGATGCACAGAAACTGGCTCACTCGTGTATTGCTGATGGGGATGTAAAATGGCACAACCATTCTGCAAAATAGTTTGGCAGGTTTTTAAAGAAAATTTAACATAGAACTCCAGTACAAACCAGCAATTGCTCTCCTGGGCATTTATCCCAGAGAAAGGAAAACTTTTGTTCACATAAAAACCTGTATGCATATGCTTACAACAGCTTTGTTCATAATAACTTCAAACTGGAAGCAATGCAGTGTCCTTCAATGAGTGAATGGTTAAATGATCCTTACCACAGAACACACTACTCAGCAATAAAAATTAGAGAACTATTGATACCCCAACCTGGATAAATCTCCAGAGAATTATGTTGATTGTATGATTTCATTTATGTAATATTTTTGAAATGACAAAATTATAATAATTATAAGTCAATTAGTGATTTCCACTGTGTATGGTGGAGTTGGGAGGGAAGGGAAATGGTTATTGCTATAAAAAGACAATTTGAGGAATTCTTACGGTAATGGAAATGTCTATCTTGACTCTATCAGTGTCAGTATGTTGGTTTTGATATTATACTATAGTTTTGTAAGATGTTACCACTGGGGGAAATGAAGCAAAGGGTGCAGGAATCTCTCTGTTTCTTACAACTGCCTGTGAGTCTACAATTATCTCAAGCTAAATTGTTTAATTAAAGAAAAAGACAGCCCTCTACCGGCTCCTACATTAAAATTCAAAACCTTTCCTTGGCCCTTTCCAACCTCACTCGTGTCCTACTTCTCTCTGTTGCACTTCATCCTGCAGCCATAGTGGCCTTTTTGCTGTCCCTGGTCCTGCTTAGCAACCTCTCACCACAGGGCCTTTGTACTTGCTATTCCCTCTGGTGGCAGAGATCCTCCCTCTGGTTTGCTTACTTCATCCTGTTCTCTGCTTATCAGACATTTATCTTGAATACTTTATCTAAAGTAGCACACCTATCACAATCTAATGCTTTATTTGGATTTATTTTTCCTCTTTCAGTAAAAACATATTTGATACTTTAAAAAATACCATCTTCCTGGGATGGGAATCTTAAACTCTCTGCTATACCTTCACTTTTTAATGTGTTCTACTGGAATTTGGAACATTTGATTAAAAAAAAAAACATACGCACACACACACAAAAAACAAAACAAAGAAACTGATTTCTATTTTCTTTTGTATTCTCTTTCTTTCTGCTGATGTCTAAGTGGGATTTGTGGGTTCCATAGTAATAAATATTCTGTATTATGTCATGCTCAGTTTATCACAATCCACTGGTATTTCCCCGATAGCTAACATTGCAGAGTTGACCTCTTTATACAGTGATTCTGCCTCTAAATGACTTAGCTTTAATTCTCTTCTAGGCTTTTTAATCAGGCCGCAGTGTACAGACATACTTCAAGAGGATCCTTAGAAGTCTTGGACAAGCTTACCCTTATGTGGCAGGTATGTCTCTGTCTACACACTAAGTGTGCAAGACATGTAACTTTTTTTTTTTCTAGAGCTAAATCTAAATTACATTTTGCTCTTCCATTTGACCAAATGCAGAAGCAATCTGAAGTTGCACCTAAGTTCTAGAAGGTTATGAGATAACCAGACTTTTGAGGGATGACATACCTGTTCTTTGGCTGCCATCTCTTCATTAGGCACAGATTTCCTCCCATCCCTTGTCAGTACTTGTGGGAAACTGCTGAGGCATACCTTGATCTTCCTTTGTGGATCTTCTACTCTCCTTCTCCAGGCTTTTCAAGATACCTCCTGGGCATATCAGGGCATGCTGTTACTCCTGCTGGACCAGAAGAAACTCTCTGTCAGTGGATGAAGCTCTTTGTTCCTCTCCTACCACTCTGAAGCGCATGATACTTGTTGTGTTGCTCTTGTATCATGCTATTGTATGGGGTCCTTTGCAAGGCTGGTCAGGTCCATCTGCCAGGATATATCTGCCTTGGCCATCTCTAAGGTCCTGGCTATATCCTAGAAAGACCATTCTTTCCCTCCTACCATTATCTCTTACCCATGTATTTGGAGTTTCTCTCTGTAACAATACTTTGAACAAGCACAACTTAGGAAATCAATCAAAACACAATTTACTTGTTTTACTTGTTTCTTTAAAATGAATTCAGAAAGGGTAGTGGGAGTTCCCTTGCTTTTGGCGGTGGGGAGTAGGGAGAATAGATCTCAGGCAGGCTCCATCCCTAATAGGACTACTCTTAGATTTAAAAAAAAAAAAAAAAAGAAAAAAAGAATTCTTTTGGCACTTTAGATTCCAAACATAGTCTTCATTCAGAAATTAGAATGTCTAATCTTAGACCATAATCATAGCTTGAAAGTTAGTTTAATATCCATCATCCCTTCTCCCACATCTGGGGTCCATTTTGGGGTTGGGCCAAAATTTGCACTGGGAGATGTTATGGGGTTTTTCTCTGTCACCTCCTCTCCCACTTGCTAGCTATTGCTAAACCTAAGTGGTTGGAGCATGGAAAGAAGAGGAATTAAATGGCTTGGGAATGTTTCTTACTTGAAATGGTCCTGTGTTAAGCTGGCTCCAAGCTTTCTGGGCTTGGCGATATTTAAAACTGACACTCATGTGGCTCCTTTTGGAGTTCTTGGTGGCTTCTCTGCTGGACCCATCTAGCTTCAACTCCCCTGGGTTGAGCTATTCACTTTCCAGTGGAGCTTCTGGGTTTCAGATAGTCCATTCTACATGCACTCTCCGTTGGGGTATCAGTGATACTTCTAGATGGTCATCTTGGGCTTCAGGCTGGCTTTCTCATATATGGCCCACTCCTACCTCATGAAAACATGAATCTTACGTACCTGAATGGGCAGGAAAGGTGCAGGACCTTTTCAGATTCCAGAGATGCTCCTAGCCTGACCCTCTTGTCCTCTAGATTTCCAAGGTAAGAATCAGTCTGCAGTCCACTGGGTTTCCCAAACTCCAGGAGACACATTTAGGCTGCCTACCTTGTTCCTTTGAAGCCTCTGTAAATACTGGAGAAAGGAAAAGTGGCACCTTCCAGCTCTCTTGCGGGGATGAAGGGGGGGGGGGCACAGGGTGGTGGGGCTTACCATAGAGTAGCAGCTCAATCCAAGAATCTCTTCTTAAAACTTCTCCTAATGTCTGTTGTTTTGATCCTTTACATTATCTTGTTGGTCTTAGGGCCATCTGACCTGTCTTGTGCTTTTCTTTTAAAATCAGGATTTTGATCTGGCCCTTTACTTTGGAATTTCATATCTGTTTAATGGAGGTAACTCAGTTGAATCTTGCAGTCTAATGTCTGGTCATGCAGACTCCACCAAAATGAGCTGAGGTGGTGGGGGGAGAGGTAAAGATGCAGTCACTCCACCCCAAATTGCCGTGGGATACACTATTATCTATATATGTCTTGACCACCTTATTTTTCACCCAGAAGGATCTAAATCTACTCTAAGCTTAGTTAATACATAGGAGAGTCTCTTCTGGTCTCTTTTGTATGCACAGAGTCATTACAATTTCCCAGGGGGTCTTAGGCTTTTGAAACTAAAAAACCAGTAACATAATCGATACTTCCCCTGTAACCCTTCTGTCCCCTCCCCCACCCCGTCCCCACCACCATGCTCCCCTGCTCTTCCAATGATTTTCTAATGCTATGAGTTCAGAGTATAACAGGTTGGCTGCCTGAATGGGGAGAGAAGCAAGATTCAAGGATATGAAATAAAATACTTCAAATGTTATATCCTAAATGATAAATATTGTCTATCCTCTTTTGAGTACCTCTTAATGTAGTTTTTCATCTTTATAATGGCACTACATGCTTTACATGAAGGATTTGATATCTGAGGAAACCAGGTTTATTATTCTGCTAGGGGGTGGCTTAAACAATAGAAATATATTGTGTCACCATTCTGGAGGATCAAAGTCTAAAGTCAAGGTGTGGGCAGGGTTGGTTCTCTCTGAGGGCTGTGAGGGAGGAATCTATTCCCACTCCTTGACTTGTAGATGGCATCTTCTTCCTGTCTCTTCACATCATTTTTCCACTATGAACATCTATCTCTATGTCCAAATTTGCTTTTTTTTTTTTTTTTTTTTAATAAGGAAACCAGTCATATTGGATTAGGACCCACACTAATGACCTCATCTAAACTACTTAGAGCATTGACCTTATTTTCAAATGTCACCTTCTGACATACTGGGAGTTGGGACTTCAACATATAAATATGGGAGGGAAAGGTTGTACAATTCAACCCATAACACCAGGGTTCAAAGAGGCTCAATGACCTCAGTTTCACACAGATCTTGAATTGCTAGTGCAGGGATTCCACAGCTGTGTGACTCTAAAGCTTGGTTCTTCCTGCTATACTACACCTCATCTCAAATGAATCTTGAATGCAGCCTTGTGCAATGAGAATACTGTCTTCCTTTAAACAACCAAGCCAGCCTCATGAAGGCATGGGCCCATCCTGGAAAAAAGCTCATACTTAGCTATAAGGTCTCTCATTACAAGAACTCAGAACAACGCCTTATACAAAGGAGAAACAGGAACATGTTTGTGGAGAGGTCCAATGTAATGCCATTATACCATAGGCTAGAAACTGAGCTTATACCTGAGCCAGGGTTTAAGTTCTACCAGAATTCAAATGGCTCTGAAGCTGTCAAAATGGCCTCAACTCTAATTTGGTGATATTATTCCTATGGCCTGTGGTTTGCATTTCTGGTGCTTTTAACCTGTATTCAAGTCTAAATATGCTATGTGTCTGTGGGCTGCTTCACGTAGAGCGTATTTAAACAATGTGTAATAAAACGACATATTTAAATCATACAAAAGAAAAAGGGTAGAATGTGTGCTATAACGTCTCCGCAGGCATTTACTGGATAATGGTAATGACAGCTTTCCTAAAAAAGGATAAAATATGTTCAGTTTCAATGAGAATTATATTTAGGGGGATTATCATGTTATTTTCGATATTTTCTTTTTAAAAACAATTCTTTAGTGCATCCTAGGTGAGAGATAGGAAGTATAGTAGTCATTCAGAAACATGGCTTCATGCATATGAACAGAATTTGGGTCTTGTAGTATTCATCACTATTTTATTCCAGATGGCAAAAAAATGATCCCTTTCAGTTAGTGCTTGAAATATATACCTACAGAAATAAGTCCATTATAAGATTTTTCTTGCCAAAACTCTAATAGATGCTCACTTACTGAGAAATATGTATACTGAGAAATATTTAAGAAAAATACACTTTAATGAAGCTGCACTAATGATATATATTTAGTTAATTGTGTAGAGGGATCGAAATATGATTTCAAGTAAAGTAGACTATTGGCCGTATAAATAAGCCTGGCACAGGTGTGCAGAGTTTTAAGAGAATTAGGTAGCAGAGCTAATGAAAATTAGAGGAAGTCTCAATAATAGTTTTATTGTAAATTAGATTTTCTCTTATAAAGCAAATAGAGCCGTGTAACAAAATTTTAAAATAAGGGTAAAAAATTGCTAACATATCAATAGCCAAAAGCAACAAAAATAACCTTTTGGCATACTTGCTTTTCCTCCTTTTTCATTCATTTGTTCAGCTAGAAGTTAGGAGGTGCTTAATGCAGGCGTTGAGGAAAGATGGCTTGGACAACTTGCAAGATCTCTGCCCTGAACAGCTCTTAAATTATCAGGGAAAATACACAGTGAATGAGTCCTTATAACAAGTGGTAGGTGCAGTATTGGAGGCAAGGTAGCTAAAGAGCTTGCCGTCAACTCTATTGTTAGGTCTGGGAAGCCTTGAACAGGTAAGCTGAGATAGAAGAAACAGAGTAGAAATCTGTTAGCTGGAAAAGAGAAGAAAATGTATTTTAGTTAGAGGAAAGAGCATCTGCTAAGGTATGGGAGGATTGAAATAACATTACGAGTAACTGTAAATAATGCAACATGTCTGGAACAACAGAGAATGAGGCTGGAGAAGTAGGGGGAGGTGATATCATGGAGGGATTTGTGCCAGTTACACTATTGGCAAGAAAGTTTTTCAAGTAGTGAAGGAATGTGTTTAGAATTTCATCTTAGAAAAATTAATCTTCAGCAATATAATTGGATAGATGGCTTAGCAATTACTAACCTTAGGAACTGAGTGTTTAGTAAGGAGCTAGATAGACCAAGAAGCTGAAATAAAGCTAAAATTAAAAACTCTGGGCTTGCATGGACTTCTACATGGGTAGGAACTCTATAAAGTGTTCTCATGGTCATGTTTTTATAAAATTTTATAAAAAAGTTTGTTTTTAATGTCAATTAGTTATGAACATCTTCTCTTTCTGCATTACCACTCTACCCTGTGTTATGCTTTTCTTAATACTCTTTTAACACTGGGGGGCTTTGGTGATGCCGATTTTGTATTCATCATTTTTTATCTTTTTTTTTTTTTCAAATTGAATAAGCTTAGGTCTCGCTTTGTTGATCTAGTCCCAAGATGTGAAAAGGGAGGTTGTTAATCTAAGACTGTAGCTGCAGAGATGAAGAAGGAAAGGTATGGAAGACTAAGGGGGAGGAATTTTGAGGATTGGTATGAAGGAAAGTGTGGTGCCAAGCTTTCTCGCTTCTGAAACTCGGTGAATGGTAGGGGCAAGTAACAGTCTATTACACATCTCTTTTTTTAAGAGGCTTTTTTTTTTTTTTAATATTTTATTCATTTATTTGACCAAGAGAGAGACACAGAGAGAGAGAGAGCACAAGCAGGGGGAGCAGCAGAGGCAGAGGGAAAAAGCAGGCTTCCCGCTGAGCAGAGAGCCAGACTCCAGGCTCCATCCCAGGACTCTGGGATCATGACCTGAGCCAAAGGCAGACGCTTAACGACAGAGCTACCTAGGCATCCCTGTATTGAATGCCTTTATGTGTGTGTATGTTTTCATATTTTTGGATCTACCAAAAGTGTATTTACCTGTATCAAGGTGTTTTAATGTATTTTGTTATCTATTAACAAATTGCTTTCCAGGTAGATTGTGCCACTTAACGCTCCTACAGTAAGTGTAGAAATGGGCTTTGTTGTTTACGCCCCGCTAACACAGAGTATTATAATTTTAATGTTTTTAAACTAAATTATTGGGTAAAATTATTATTACCCCCTTTCTGTTTTATTCTGAGGTGAGATAAATGCCATTCGTTATTATTAGCTCTGCATAGGAATCTATGTTCTAGAGATAGTTATTATGTCCTTTCCCTGGTAATGATTTAGGAAGCATTAGGAGGTTGTTGTAAATCTTCCATGTGAATAGTTTTGTTATTTACTCTAAAAACATACATACATACATACATATATTATAAAAGCTAGAAATAAGTGGGGCTAAAATAGTTTTGTTGATTAGGTTGTTTTAGACCAGGTGTTGGCAAACTTTTTCTGATAAGTATCAGATAGTAAATATGTTAGGTGTTGTAGGGTAGGAAGCAAAATTAAGGATGTTAGGGCTCCTGGCTGGCTCAGTTGGTTAAGCATCTGCCTTCGGCTCAGGTCATGATCCGAGGGTCCTGGGATCGAGTCCTGCGTTGGGCTCCCTGCTCCATAGGGAATCTGCTTCTCCCTCTGCCCCTCCTCCCTCTTGTTCTCTCATTCTCTCTCTCTCTCTCAAATAATAAATAAATAAAATAATTTTTTTTTAAATTGAGGATATTATATAGGTACATTAAAAGAGAAAAATTTTCCACAAAATTTATTGACATAGTTCAAAATATAATAATAATAATTGAGGAAATTTTTTATAATAGTAGTCTAATGAGAAAAATTGAATTTTTTGTGGGGGAGACATTTCATGATTGTAGTTCAAAGTTAATGTTTTCAATTCTCAAATTGGTTATAAATGTTCATTCATTAAATCATTCTTATTTAACTGGTGGTGAGCTAGGTTTGGACTCCAGACTATAGTGTGGTGATCTCTGTTTTAGACAGTGACCTTTAAAAGTCATATTTCCATTAGGTTTTGTTAAAATACTTTGTTTGGCAATATGTGTCAGTTTTATTACATACTTTATTTGAGCTTACGGCAAATCTGCAACTTGCAAAACACTCATCAAAATGTATGTGTCCTGGGACCCCTGGGTGGCTCAGTTGGTTGGACGACTGCCTTCGGCTCAGGTCATGATCCCGGAGTCCCGGGATCGAGTCCCGCATTGGGCTCCCAGCTCCATGGAGAGTCTGCTTCTCCCTCTACTTTCTCCTTGCTCATGCTCTCTCTCAAAAAAAAAAAAAAAAAAAAAAAAAAAAAAAAAAAAAAAAAAAAGTATGTGTCTGTGTGTGTTCTGTGTAAAGGGTGTGGGTGGTTTTATTCTGCATTATCGATAGAAACTGGGATATATCTGGGGTAGTAGCACCATGACAATGAAGCATTTTGTCAATTTAGGTAACCAGAGAAGTGAGACAGAAAGCTAGATTTGACCAGTCCAAATTTGATCTGTTGGTATATGTATTGGAATGAGTCTGAATGTTCCCTGTTGACTTTGATTTGGCTGTAATTAGTCTTGCTCATTAATGACTGCTTCTGCTCAATTTTGGGGATTTCTGCTTTGGTTTTCATTTTGCTGTTCCTCAGCAACTTTCCAAAATGTTTTCATTCTTTTCTGACCCCCCTCTTCACAAATCTGATGTCTTAAAATACTTTTTATAATTTACATTTCATTTACTAATGGTTTCTGTGGCAAAGCTACCCAGTTCCTCTGGTTTCAAGAAAGAAAAGAAGGAGGAAAGAAGAAAAGAAATGAAATGGAAAGATATGAAAATAAGCAGGTTATTTAACCCACTTTTGAGATTGGGCCATTTAATCTCCAAAGTTTATCCTGGAATTTGATTCCTAAATCTGAGACCAGTTTTTCCTTTAAACTCTTAATGAATGGTTTGGGAATTCTTTTTAAAACTCGGGTAAGTTTAGCTATTTCCATGAGTATGCTGAATTATGGACTGGATTTCTTAAGAACTGACAATCAGGTTGAAAGTTTATTTTATTTTTTTAGTCAATATGGGTACAAAGAATTGGTATCTTTCGAATGCATAATCGAAATAATTCAAATAAATGAACTCAATATGAAAACACTATTTTTAAAAATATGATGTGGATGGAACTAGAGGGTATTACGCTCAGTGAAATAAGTCAGTCAGAGAAACACAAATACCTTTCGATTTCACTCATATGTGGAATTTAAGAAACAAAATAGATGAACATAGTGAGGGAAAGGAAAGAAAAATAAAATAAGATAAAACCAGAGAGGGAGATAAACCATAAGAAATTCCTAATTATGGGGAATAAACTGAGGGTTGCTGGAGGGGAGGTGAGTAGGGGGAAGGGGTAATTATGTGATAGGCATTAAGGAGGGCACAGGATGTAATGAGCACAGGGTGTTAAATGCAACAGATAAATCACTAAATTCTACCCTTGAAACTAATAGTGTACTATATGTTAACTAAGTTGAGTTTTTTTTATTTGTTTTTTGTTTTTTTAATTTTATTTATTTGACAGACAGAGATCACAAATAGGCATAGAGGCAGGCAGAGAGAGGGGGAAGCAGGCTCCCTGCTAAGCAGAGAGCCTGATGCGGGGCTCAATTCCAGGACCCTGAGAACATGACCTGAGCTGAAGGCAGAGGCTTTAACCCGCTGAGCCACCCGGGGGCCCCGAGTTTTTTTTTTGTTTTGTTTTTGTTTTTTAAGATTTTAGTTATTTATTTGACAGACAGAGATCACAAGTAGGCAGAGAGGCAGGCGGAGAGAGAGGAGGAAGCAGGCTCCCTGCTGAGCAGGGAGCCTGATGTGGGGCTCCATCCCCAGACCCTGAGATCATGACCTGAGCTGAAGGCAGAGGCTTTAACCCACTGAGCCACCCAGGCGACCCTGTTAACTAAGTTGAATATAAATTAAAAAATTTAAAAAAGTATAAATTTTTCCCATATTCTAGTGTATAGAATATTATGATTTAATATTTGCTTAAAATATTAACATAAAATATAAATATAATATAAAATATGCCATATCTATTTATACAACAAAGTAAGCTGTATTTATTTTCTAGAGATAATGTGTTATAAGATTTCAATTTTTATGTTTCTGAGAGTAAGCACAGGAGAAAAGTCCCTCAAAATTAAATTTCAGAATTATTTTCTTCTCTTATTTATTTTCATAGACTCTTTGGAAAGCAAGGTTCCAAATATATCTTTCCACAGTCTTTCTGGCAGTGGCTAACTCAGCATAGCTCTTCTAAACTATCACCTTGATTTTAGATGTTGAAATAAGTGGCCATTTAAAAAAACATTTTTAATTCCACATTTCATTTCTTCTTTAGATGCAGAAAGTTTTGTTTCTTTATATAGAAAATTGGTATTAACAGTTTTATAAATCCAAGAACAATATTTGCTCCAAACGCCATTTTTAAAGAATTTTCACTGAGTTTTTCCAATTATAGTTAATTAACAATTTGACTTACTGTGTCCTAAAATAAAATTCCTTTAATATTTATAACCATAATTATTGACAAATATCTGATATTTGTTATTTAAAAAACATTTATCCAGCCAGAAAAGGTGTAAATTATTTCATCAGAGGCAAACAGAGCCTCAGGGACCTTAACTCCTGAGTTCTACCCCAGGTTTGGGGAAAAACTGTAGGCAATGTGTTCACATGATCACGTTTTATATAATTTGCAAAGTAAGCTGTTTTAACTGCCATCATGCATGGCCAGCATCTCTGCTTTAAATTTCCTCCATTCCTGTTCTGTTTTGTGGTGAAATTGAAGAGGCCATGGCTTTGTTTTGGTCTTGGGTAGGGTCCATTGAAGGAGGAATCAGAATGGGGATACAGTTATTTTAAATTAAGTGAGATACAAGTATGTTGTTTATAAATATTTCTGTGTATAGTGAAGCTATTGATGATGTCTCACTTTGCCAATTTACTAGATGTTTGACACTCAGAGACCATATTGGAGCACAAAAGCCAGAGCCCACAGTGTCCTCTGGACACATCCTACAGCACGGACAAATGATGCACGGGGTGGAAGGATGAGACTAGGTTTGAAACATGCAGAGCCAGAAGCTACTGTGTGGAAAAACATTCTTGTTAGTAGACGTATGATATTACAAACAGAGGGTATGGTTTGTATCAATGCCCAGTCCCAGGAGAAGTTTTGTCCTGTTAGAAATTTAATGACTAACGCAGTTTATGCTGTTATTAACACATCATATTTTTTTTCATTTCTGATGGATATTACAGAAATAGAATTTCTCAGATATCTGTGTTTTTAGACACAAACTTGTAGTGGCGATACAGACAGTAAGCACCACTGTGTGTGCAACTGCATGTTTTCTGAATCACAGTTATGATACTTGAAAACAAATTTTGATTAAACATCCTAGATAAAAAGATGAATTTTCTTTCTGTTTTCTCTACAGAAAATGATATTTACAAAGAGACAGAGTATGCAGCTAACAACTTTGGCCGGGGTGGGGGAACTTTAGAGAGGTGTGGTCAGGGAGATAATTAATGGGAGTAGTATGTTTTTTCCCCAGATTTTGTGATTTTTTTTTTTTTTTTGTATTTCTCAGCATTTTAAAGTAGTAGTTTTTTGGGAATTTTGCTCTGTGAATAAATATTTACTTTTGTGTTAAACTAATCATTTTAATTTGTATTCTCTTTTTAAAATTGCATAAGCTTTGTGGCCCCCCAAAACCTGGATCTACGTAATAAATACTTTAAAATATTTAGATACCATGAATGCACACAGCCTCATATATACTTGCCACTCAGTTTGTGTTTGGAGTTGAATGCATCTACATAGTAACAATTTGTTATTTTTGTTCAGTGATGACTGGCACTTTATAGGGACATTAAATAATGTCTGTAAGCTATGGCTAAGAAGAATTTCTACCTTCTCAAGATCTTGAAAGTATTCATTCTACAAAGCAGTTTCTTATGGGTGAAAAACTTAAAAGTCTTTCATTTAACCAAAGATTTTGATGTATGGAAATAATATATTACTTTATCTTTTCCCCCAACCAATCTTTATTTACTGTTATTTATTTAATGTTACTTTATCTTTTCCCCCAACCCCAATCTTTTCTGGCTTAACTTTTTGTTTGTGTGTTCTAAAAGAAGTACAGAGGGAAGGAGGGAGGGAAGGAAGGAGAGAGAAAGACAGAAGGAGAGAAAAAGGAAGAGAGGAAGAAAAAGCTTCAGAAGTCCAAGGACTCTGGTCAGATTGGGTTAATAACAGATTGGTAGGAGAGTCTCAGAACAGGTGCTTGAAATTCACAAAAGTGGCCAGGACACAGTCAGTAGTACTCCCAGGAAAGTAAGAGAGTGCTACTAAGACTTCTCCATAGAAGTTTTTTCAAATAATAATTTCAAACAAAAATGTATATAGCCAGTGCATTTGTTTTAGGATGGTAGTATCTACCAGTGTTCTAAACACTTCCTGGTTACAGGCAGTACTTAACAATGTTTCAGAGAATGAATCTCAACATCTTCCTTTGGTAAATACATTGTACACTTTAACATTTTAGCTCTCAACACAAAAACAGTCTGTCCTAAGCATCTCTGTGCTCACCCGTTTTCCAGTTGTGTCTGGAGATTTAGGCATAGTCTACACACACATAGACAGTCCCCTTTTTAAAGCATCCACTTTGGACATACAAATGGATAGGCGTTCATAACGATGTCTCTGGGGTGACGGTGCCCACAGGGTTCACCTGATTACTTCTGTGTGTGGTGATGATGACTTAAAATGGGTGAGCTGGGAGGAACCTCCTTGTGGGCACAGGAGCCGGTGGGGGCTGCTGCTGGGCCGGCACCAACAGGGTTAACCAGGCTTGCCAGCATGAACAATGGAAACCGGGCAGCTCTAAATGAAATGAGCTGAATATTTCATTCGGCCACTCAGCTGCCTGCTCCAATTGCCTCCTTTACTAAAATAAGAGCTTAATCTAAAGTGACAACAACATCAGTTTCTGTGTGCTCCAGTCACACTGAACATGACTTCCTTAACATAAACACTATTTACATGGACCGTCTGGATATAGCAGGGAATCAGGAGCGTGCCCAGCTAAGACACAGGGTACAATGAAGGACGAGAAGCAGGCAGCTGAGAATTAACATCAGCAAATGAAAGCCTGACCCTCAGAGGGCATGTCCCTGATACGTTTTAAAATGAGAGAGCATTGCACCAGTAACCTTAGCCTTTGTAAAGACTATGCCATTTAAAATAAAATAGCACCTTTTCAGTTTAGACACTTAACCAAATGCATTATGTTTGACCCATTTTCCAACTTGTGTGACACGAGAGGACGGATCCCTAGCTGCAATTATTAGAATCTTTCGAACAATTGCAACCAATAACCTCCCTCCCCAGACTCCTTCTCATAGCAGCCTGTACTTCTTCGAGATAAAGAGGGCATTTCGTTCTGTGAGTTCAGGCCAGACAGAGACGTCAGGGGAGTGGGAGAGAAGATGTGACCCTTGAACTGAAGGCTTTGATGTCAGTGTTAGCAGTACGCAGGAAATCCCTGTTTGAAAGTGGTTTTCAGCTTGAGAGTTCTGGAAGATTAGAAGCAAGAGTGTGACAAGGCACCGGCCTGTCAGGGCCCACAAAATAACACAAGTAACTTATTTCCGGTACCCCACAAAAGATAATGAGGGAGATTGCAATCCTGAAAATGCATTATGGATGGTTTTTTTCCATAAGGAGGATGCTATAGCATTATTTTTGCCATGCTAGCCAATGTTAAGGGCCACTAAATGCAGGAATATGTAACTTAATCTTCTTCAAATTACGGACAGTTAATGGAAGTTAATGTTTTTCTCCCCCAGCTTCATAGGTAAGGAAAGTAGAGCACAGAGAACTTACATATACATCTGAGGTTACACAGTGAATCAGAGACCAATAGGGAAAGAGTCCTTTTTTTTTTCTTTTTGGGGCCAGTTATTTCTACCTTCTTCAAGTTATCATTAATACTCTTGTTTCTAAAATGGCTCTTCTCTTAAAATCTCCCTGGATTGAGTCCTGTAGAGTCTGATACTAGACATTGACTTCTGGCTTCCAGGTTCCAAAGACCTGAAGCTACTGACAAAATGGCAGCTCTTTTTTTTCTTTTCTTCTTTCCTTTCCTTTTTTTAAAAAAAGTACAGTTCTGTGTTATCTGTTCTCATCCTCTAGGCTCTGTGTCTGAGTGAATGTCCATGCAGTCTCCACCCCTGTGGTGGTCCATTTTAGATAAAGCTCTTATTCACTGAAGAAGAAGGGGACTGATCATTTAAAACAAGTTTCTTTTTTAGGAAAGGTATAATGAGTGGCAGGAGGAAAAAGGGAGAATCATCAATATCTGGCTCGCTTTAGTAGAATGCTCATTAATCAACAGGCATTTATTGAGAATCTTTGAGATCATCAAGCATTGTTAGGGGAGAGAAAATTGTCTCTGGCCTCTTGAAGACCACCATCTAGAGAAAGGATTCATCGTAATATAACAAGAAGAGTTAAGGTTTCTGTAGAAAGCTGATGAGAATATCACCATTGTAATAAAATAAAAATACTGTTTTTGTTGTCAATCTTCTCCTATGTTTTCATCTTCATTTTTAACCTAAGGGAAATGTAAGAGGACACCTGTTTGCTCACCACTTATTGAACAGTGGTCGACTTTTTCAGGGGGCTATTCTAGATGTGACCCCAAAGGAATTTTACACATTTTCTCACCACCTGATGGGATTACTGACATTTGTACGAATATCAATTGTACAATTTGATGGGTACCAAATGCTTGAGAGCAGAGAGAGGAGTGACCAAACCCGCACCACGGGATCTCTTTAAATGACAAGGATCTTGACATCTATGCCCAATAGTAGGCTGTGCTTCATCTTGGTCTGGACTATCAATCAACAAATATCAGCTGGGACTGGCAATGCCAGAGAGAACAGGGTCCCTGCCTCAAATTGAACTGGGGAGGCAGCCTCTACACGGAGTATTGAAATTAACAACATCCACTTAAGGCAAATGGGAAGTGGATCCTGTCTTGACTGGTCTCAGCTATAATAAGGTTCTGGATGACCTCTTTTTCTTTCTCAGGTGAGGATAGGCTTGCCTTCTCTTGAGATGTCTCTACTACTTTGTTGCCTCTTAGTATGAAAGGGCATAACTGGACAGAGAGAGAGCGAGCGAGCAGGTTTTTCTTATTACAAATGATACAATCCATAGCCCACTTTGAAGAATTTCATGGTTTTAATGAAATGAAACTCAGATACTCGGGTACTGAAATAGACTCAGGTACTCTACTATTTCTTCTGTTTTCTTTCAATCATCTTTCCCCTAATAGTGGTCAGGGTCTCAGTCCTGCAATACTATTATTAATACTATTATTATATTATATATTATATTATTATTATTATACTATTATTGTGTATCATTCACTAAGCCACTCAGAGTTTTACGTTTTCCCAGAGCAGGATGTTTTAAGAATATTTTGCCATTTTAATCTTCAGATAGCTAGCTTCAAATAAACCAGTTGCTGTAAACTTAATTACAAAACCCCTTTCTTTCCTCCTTTGTTATTTTCACTTTAAACTTTTCAGCGAACCATGTATTCTCTATGTTGTATTTGGTCTTTTCTCCTTTCTTTGGAGATGGAGGCAAAATGTCTTTTCATGATAAACTAGAAGATGGTTTTGTGTCATAATTTTTTTAAAGTATGGAAGAGTTTTGTCATTTTTATATATAATCTCCACAGTGAACTCAAGTCTTCATGAAAGGAACTATGTTTAAAGCATAATCCGGATACAAGATTATATATCTCACAGATTTCTGTTTAATGACTTAATGTTTTTAGGTTTTACACATGTAATTACTAGCATAGGAATTTAACTTTTTACATCTCATCATTCAGACATCTAGTTATTGGAGAGGTGGGGGCAAGTGATAGATTCAGTACAGGTGACCCTCAGGCTGTTCATCCTCCAAGCCCTTACAGAACCCTTCCTTGTAATACCAGGCTGTCATTCTGTTATCTTGGACCCTGATCATCCTATAAAAGGGTCCCATCAGCAAGACCACAACCCAAAAAGTCAGCTTCATGATTTTGCAGCAGCTGTTGCTGCAGAAGGTAAATGCCGTGCAGATATTGATGAGCTTGCTAATTTGTTTAGTAGACAGAATTTAGAAGGGGGAACAGGATTTGTCTGCTAGCTGTCATCATCCATCAGCCCCAGGCTGCCCCAGGCAGTGGGTTTGCTTTTTGCCAGCTTCTAATTTTGCTTTATTTTTCCTTAACTTCAATCTACTTTATTCATTTATTATAATTGGGAGAGTGGTGGTAGAGATAGGGAAAAAAAATGCTCATGCCCCACACTTGAGATTGAAGGCTCTCATATGCTGCGGTTCTCTGATATCAGCAGATTCAGGATGGACCTGTTGGTCTTGATTGATGTAGTTAGTGAATGAAGCCTGTGTGCTCACATGGGGGTCCTAAAGCAGAGTGTGACTGGAAGACTTGCCAAATCAACCCTCCGTCTTCTGTATTTCTCCCTGTTTCCACCAAGATCAGAATTTATATTATTATATTTGTTCCTTGGGGTTTCTCATTCAATTTATTAAATTTTTTTTTGAGTGCTCACTAGGTGTAGGTTGTTATTATGAATGACCAGAAATATATTGGATGAACAAGACAGAAAAAGCCCTTGCTTTGAAAGTGCTTAGACTCAAAGGGTGAAGATGGATATAAGAGAATAAATACACAATACTTCAAGATAGTGAATGAAGGAAACGAGGCAGAGTAAGGAAGAGAGTTGGAGGTGCTACTTTAGATAAAGAGACTAGGGAAAGTTCTCTGAGGAGAGGACACCTGAGTCCTGACTGATGACGAGTCCTGGAAAGGTCTGTGGGGAGGATTGAGGGAGAGGAAATAGCAAAGGTAAAGACCCAGAAGAGACACTGGGCTTGTTGGGTTTCAGGAACAGCAAGAAAGCCTGTGTAGCTAACACGGGGCTGGGCTGTGGTGATAGGAAGGAGCAGCAGGCAAATGACTTTAGGAAGGAAGGAGGGTCGGGTCCCATCACTCAGATTTTATTCTAAGTGTGATGGGAGGCTGGTTATAAGTGAGGGAATGACTCGATCAAATGCACATTTTTAAGAGCTTACTTTGGCTAGTGTGGAGAATAGATGATGGTGCAAAAGTGGAAGCAGAGAGAGCAGTGGGAAACCCCTGTAATAGTCGAGCGAGAGGTGATGCTGGCTGGTACTAGTGGCAGTAGGGGAGTTGGTGAGAAGTAGTCAGATGGTATATATTTCATATATTTTGAATACCTCTACCTGATGGTTTGGATGCGGGTGTGTGTGTGCCAAAAGGAGAGCCTTTTAGTTGTTTTGATTTCAGGTACTGAATGGTCAGAATGGTTGTGATTAACTCATACATACTGGGGAAAGCTATAGGATGGAGTGAGGTGGTTACTAAATGTAAGTCACATTCAAAAACTTGTTGGTGACATTTGAAACAGCGTGTACAAGAAAAGAAGTGTCAGAAGACTCAGGATGAGTAAACGTTACCCTGGACTTAAAATGAAAGAAAAGATTGCATTTTTTATGCTTATGTTTATTTTTTAATATCTGTTTATATTTTAAGGATTTTAGTAAACTCCTAGATTGTATTTTTTTTTTTTTTGTAGATCATTTCTGAACACTTAGAAACAAGATAGTGCTCACAAGAAGCTGGGATGGGTCTTCTAGCATCCAATCATGCAAAATTAACTTTATTCTTTTTAATGAAGTTATTCTAAGATACTATCATTTATAAGCTATACTTCTATAATATATCATATAATTTTTTGAAAAGATTTTTATGTATTTATTTGACAGGGAGAGACATAGAGAGAGGGAATACTGGCAGGGGGAGTGGGAGAGGGAGAAGCTGGCTTCCCGCTGAGCAGGGAGCTCAATGTGGGGCTCAGTCCCAGGACCTTGGTTGGGATCATGAACTGAGTCAAAGTCAGATGCTCAGCGACTGAGCCACCCAGGCACCCTTATATCATACCATTCTGAGAAAGTAGAAAGGAAATTGTTTTGGTGCACAGTATGGTAACTTGGATTAATAGCTGAAGAGCCATACCTAAAGGATATAGATTAATAGAGTGGTTATCAATTTAAAGAGAGGCCCTTAGGTGCTACCCATTCGATTCATTGATTTATCCTCTTTAATATTTTTATTAAGAACTTTGATGAAGGAAAACTACTTTCTTACACCATACACAGAAATAAACTCAAAATGGATTAAAGACCTAAATGGGAGAGCTAAGGCCATAAAATAACTAGAAGAAAACATTAGCAGTAATCTCTTTGACATCATCAGCCTTAGCAACATTTTTCTAGATATGTCCCCTCAGGCAAAGGAAACAAAAGCAAAAATAAACTATTAGGACTACACCAAAATTAAAAAAAAAAAAAATCTTTTGTATAGCAAAGGAAACCATCAACAAAGCAAAAAGGCAACATACTAAATGGGAGAAAATATTTGCAAATGCTACATCCAAAAAAGGGGTTAATATCCAAAATATTTAAAAGAATTTATACAACTGAACACCAAAAAAAACAAATAATCCGATTAAAAATGGGCAGAGAACCTGAATAGACCTTTTTCCAAAGAAGGCATATAAATGGCTAACAGCCTTGTTAGAAAAGATACTCACCATCTCTAATCATCAGGGAAATGCAAATCAAAACCACAGTGAGATAATACCTTATACTTGCCAGAATGGCTAGTGTCAAAAAGACAAGAAATAACAAGTGCTGGCAAGGATGTGGAGAAAAGGATCCCTTGTGCACTTTTGGTGGGAATGTAAATTGATGCAGCCACTGTGGAAAACAGCATAGAGGCTCCTTAAAAAATTTAAAAATAGAAATACCAGGTAGTCCAATAATTCCATTACTATGTATTTACTCAAAGAAAATGAAAACATTAATTCCAAAAGATATATGTACCCCTATATTTATTGCAGCATTATTTACCACAACCAAGATATGGAAGCATCCTAAATGTCCATTGATAGATGAATCGATAAAGATGATGGGTTATATATGTATGTATATATATATACATGTATGTATGTATATATATATATATACATGACAGAATATATGTGTATACACAAAACACACACACATATATATATGACAGAATATCAATCATTCATAAAAAATGATAGCTTGTCTTTTGTGACATGGATGAATCTATAGGGTATTGTGCTAAGTGAATTAAATCAGAGAAAGATGAATGTTATATGGTTTCATTTGTATGTGGAATCAAAAACAAACAAACAAAGAAAAAACCCAAGGCAGAAACAGACCCATAAATACAGAGAATAAACTGATGGTTGGCAGGGGGGAGGAAGTTGAGGGGAGGGGCAAAATGGATTTAGGGAAGGAGGTACAGGCTTCCAGTTATGGAATGAATAAGTTATGGGGATAAAAGGCAAGCATGGGGAATATAGTCAATGGTGTTGTAATAGCATTGTATGGTGACAGATGTTAGCCCTATAGGTGGTAAGCACAGCATAATGCAGGGACTTGTTAACCAGAAACTAATATTAAGTATACTTTAATAAAACATACATATTTTAAACATATATGTATATTACCTTAAATTATTATATGTTAAATGATTATACATTAAATAGTTTATATAAATTAATATGTTATTTATATTTACATATCTATAAATATACATATAATATCAAAAGAAAAACTTAAGTCCTAAGACTTGGACCTTGTTCTAGGGTCAAGCAGAGCAAGTTTAGGTTGGGGGTTAAGACTAACCATTGGATTTAGATGGAGACCATTTACATACTCTAATTTGAAATAGGGAGCACACTAGGTACAAAGATAATTAAGACATTCCCAAAAAACTCTAAACCTACCAATTAATTTAGTTTATTAGCACAGGTTAGCATAACAATGAGACCCCAAGAGTCTTGGCTTTTAATGTGTAGAAAAGAAAGAATGGACATTCCTTGGTAGGGTACACCTAATTGTTTCTTTAGACTTGGCACAATATGGTAATATGATATGCTAAAACTTGATTATTCATTAAAAAAAAGAGAGAGAGAGAGAACTTTGATGAAGAAAGAAAGTAAGTAAGAGGACTAACACTTTGATTACCTTTTTCGGCAAGGACATGTTTGCCACTTTAACCCATTTTATCTCACTTGGTACTTAGAAAGTCAGTGATAGGCTCATTGTTGGCCTAAACTTGACAAGATGAAATTTAATGGTGTAAAAGTAATTCTACATGTAATTCTAAAATAAATTGGTCAATTGCAGGTAGTAGGTATTTGGGTTTGATAGTCCATTTTCAAGATATTCTGGTTGATTTTACATTCAGTGTAAGCCAGCAGGAGTAAGGCCTATCTGATCAAACAAGAGGTAGTGCCGCCTTTAATGGTATTAATAGAAGAAATATAGTGTCTGTAACCAATGAGATAATCACCTGGCGAAAAGTATACTAGTCCATTCTTATATCACATAAGGGTAAGATAATTTGAAGGATATTGACAATTTGATGTCTAAAGCTGGTGAATTAGAGGGGTAGATACTCTGGAAGCTAACAGGTCGCATAAAAAGGAGTTGTTTGGCTTGAAAGAGGGAAACTGAGGAAGGTTTTCAAAATAATCCTTAAAAATATCAAAAAGGATTGGCCTTTCAGTCAGGGCCACAGATAATGAAAGAAATAGATAATGAAAAAAGAAAGAAAAGAAACAGATGATGGACTTCAATGAAATGATTTGAGGAGACTTTAATAAAGGAGTAGTTATAAGGATATAGACAGGGTTTTAAAAAACCAAGACAACAGTAAGATGCATTAAAATAGTCACAATAGGGTGCCTGGGTGGCTCAGTGGGTTAAGCCGCTGCCTTCGGCTCAGGTCATGATCTCAGGGTCCTGGGATCGAGTCCCGCATCGGGCTCTCTGCTCAGCAGGGAGCCTGCTTCCTCCTCTCTCTCTCTCTGCCTGCCTCTCTGCCTACTTGTGATCTCCGTCTGTCAAATAAATAAATAAAATCTTTAAAAATAAAAAAAAATAAAATAAAATAAAATAAAATAGTCACAATAAAAAAGACAAAATAAAAAGTATTGGTGAGGGTAGGGGGGATTGGAACCATCATACAATGCAAACAGGAGTATAAAATGGACAACTGCTTGGAAAAGTCTGTCTCTCAGATTCTCACAAGGTTAAACTTTGTGAGTTACCATATGACTCAGCAACTCCATTCTCAAGTTCATCTAGTTGAACACATACTTCTGCATGAAAACTGGTACACCATGCTCAGAGCAGAATTAATCACAATGGCCAAAAAGTGGAAGGTACCCAAATATCCGTCATTGAAGAATGGATACATAAAATGTGGCATATCTATACAATGGGATATTATTCAGAAATAAAAAGGAATGAAGCAATAGACACTTCAACATGGGTGAACCTTGGAAACATTTGCTGAGAGACAAGAGCCAGTCACAAGAGAACACCTGCAGGGTGAGATGCCCACCTAGCCAAATCTATAAAAACAAAGTAGATTTTGTGCCTGCCTTAGGGCTGAGGGGTTGAGAGAATAGAGAATTACTGCTCATAGGTATGGAGTTTCTTTTTAGAGGGATGAAAATGGGCTGAAGTTGGTTGTGGTAATGGTTGTACAACTTGAAGGCTTGTACACTTTAAATGGGTGAATTTTATGGTGTATGAGTTATATCTCAATAAAGCTGTTATTGAAAGGAGCTGACAGGGGTTGGTACAGTACTCTGGGGAGGATAATAATGGCAGAACGTGGTCTCCGCTTTTAGGCCTGAAGGGGCTAGGAGAGGGGAGAATGTATGGAGAGGCCCACCTGGCGGGTGAGATTCCACCAGATTCTGAAAGTCACTTGCAAGGAGCTATCTGCAGAATCTTCTGCAGAATCTGTAGGTATCTTCTCTTACTCTTTGATCTCATGCAGTTGCCTCCCGTTTTCAAAACCCAACCAGAAGCCTGGGAACAAGAGGCTGTCTTGATATATTTTAGAAATCAGCAACCCAGTGTGCAGAGCTGGTTGAAAAGTGGAACTTGTACGTGGGTGTGAAACACAAATGATTATGCGTAGCTCGAGAACGGAAACCAGTGGAGGAAAGTTAGAATGGGATGTTTTGCCCCAAAATGAAGTGCATTCTGATCTCTGGAAATAGAGTTGTACTGAATCTGAGATATGATAGAGAAATTACAGAGAGGATTCCAGTTTTAAGTGAAGGGTTGAATTCATCACCTCTGAAATTTCCCTTGCAACTCTCACTTTCTGTCTCTAACCACTGGCATATTTATTGGCACCGACTGTATTAACATTTGGCTGGCTGTGGTTTTAGAAGTTCAGGATTTGGGCTTTGGCTAATAGCTAATAGGACATGGAATAGGTACATTTTGATAACAGTGGGAAAGCAAAGGGAATATTGTTAAGTATGGGGTGTTCACCCTGAGTTCAATTTCACTGACAAATAAATTGAACTCTAATGTGGTCAGAGACAAGTCTGAGAAAAATGGCAGGAGAAAAAGAAAGGAGCTTGTTGTTAAAGAAGATGTAGGATTTGGGGAAATAAAATTCGCCTCCCTAACAATTTTACTAATTATGCACATTAGCCCTACTTTCCTTTTTAGTTTAAAATGACATTAAAAATACGACACTTGAATAGTCTAAGAAAATTATAGTTGGCTTTCCTGAGCATGAAAGATGTCAAAGTGTGGGTATCTTCTCTCCTGTATGCTTCACTAGGTTTTCTTCCGGATTTTTAGGGGGGAGGGCTAGATCTGCCATGGAACTCACATCTGACTCCAGGCTGGCCAAGAGGCATGCTTTATGCTACGCCTCACTCCTTTTGCCCAAACAGGATCTATAGGGAAGGCATATGGGATGAAAGCCATACGAGAAGAGAGTGGACAGTCCTTGAAAGATTGTGTTAATGGAGAAGCTACTTGCAGCAACCTCACAGTTTGCTGGCGGCTTAAGCTGAGGAATTTAGAGAAGTTATTTGATGAGTTTTACGGTTTTCTAAAATTGGTACTTTTACTTTGTGCCATGTTTTATATCTACTACATTAAATATATAGCAGTATAATCATTTACGTGGTCCAGTGCCAAAATCCAGAAACGAAGATGCTCATTTACAACTGTGGACAATATGCAAATAAACCACTGATTATGTCCTGCCAACTGAAGCGGTTGCAGGATTTGGAAGGAATACTCAAGACTGTGGAAGGATATTTTCTATTTCTTTTAATTTATTTCTGGACACCCAGTTATAGATCATAAATATTTGATTAGACTTCTTGTATTTTTAGTAATGACTTTAATTTTTTCCTCTCAATATTTTGTACAGTAGATTTTACTCTTTACTAAGGGTCAGTAGTTGTGGATTACTCCTTATTTCTGTAAGTGCTATTTTAATTTTTACCACATTGCCACTGAAATTATGGTTGGTTCATTGTAATGGATGGCATTTCACCGGAATAGGGCATATAGTAGACATTTCCAAGTTATGGGACAAGTGCCCAGGAGTACAACCTTCTCAGTTCCTTTCAATTCCCCATACTTATGTACGCTTCATTCTTCACTATTGTTTTTGGTTTCACAATGCAGAAGAAGACATTTCTCTGTAAGTTTTTTTCATGAGACATTTGGCTTCAGTGTAACAAATGTTTATGAATAACATAGGGTTAATATTAGAATTAAATGATTTAAAGTATATAGGATAACACACAGGATCTGGTGTGTAGAATTATGAAAGTTATACATAAGGCCTAGCACATAGGAGAGCTTAGTAAAAGATAGTTATGATATTGGTGATGATGATGGTGGTGATGATGATATTGACTATAATGTAATAGGCAATTATCAAAGTCATTTTTACATAATGATTTAAAGGAAAAGACACATAATTTAGTAAAAACTATAGAACACTTAATCTTTTCAATTTATTGTTTTAAATCTTCCATAAATCTTAAAGCCAAAACATAAAACTTAAAATGTGCTGAGCGCGAGGTCTTATCAACAGACCCTTCAGAAGCATGAGCTTATAAGTTTCCTTGCCATTCCTGGAAAAATGGGAGACATACACATCCAGAGATGGTGTTAAATATTTGTTCTTCTGAATTATCTGAACTCCAGTTCTATTGAGTCAGACCACCAAACTTAGACTATTACTTTACCATTCATTATGTGCGTTGACAGCATGAATTTAATGGCCTATGATTTATCAGTATATGACGGGCTTTAAGAAATTGTCTCTATTAAAACCAAATGGCTGTGTAAGATTTCTGTACGTTTTAAAAGACCATTATTTTAGACACTGCAAATTCTGTCCTGTCTTTTAAATAAAGATTCATCTGAAAACAACTGGTGGTAGTGTTTGGAGCTAGGAAAATTTTTGTTTAGAGAATATAAATTTCTGTAACATTGTAACATCTCTCCTGAACTCTACACACACATTTCCAAAAGGCTCCTTGGCAACTCCACATGGCACATGTAAATGAGCCCTGGATGTGCCCTTCACACCTGCTCCCCGGAAGTCTTCCCCTGCTCAGTTCAAGGAAAATCCATTCTTCCCATTGCTCAGACCCCAAACCTTTAATCATCCTTGACTTCTCTCTTTCATTTATCCTGTACCTAATCTCTCAACAAAATTCTGTCAGCATTACCTTCAAAATATTCCTAGACTCTGACCACCTTTCCTGGTCTCCACGATTTCTAGTGTGGTCCAAGCCACCATCATTTCCGCTTATGGCTGTGGGCTTCCTGACAGGACTCCTGCCTTTGTTCCTCTTCAGTCAATTTTCAGATGGCAGCCAGGGTGACCCTTTCAAGTGTAAATCAGATTAGTCATATTATGCCCTTCTCTGCTGCAGGGTCTGCAGCAACTTCCTTCCTCAGGGGAGTCCTTAGTTGTGACCCTCAAGAAGCAGAGTGAGCCCCTTCTGGGCTCCTCGCCGAGTTCACCTTATGCTACCCCACTCTCACGCACTCTGCAGCAGCCATACTGCCCACTGGTCTTTCTCTGACATTCTGGGCCCCATCCCTCTTAAGGCCTTTGCACTTCTACAAGCTGCCCTCTGCCTGGGGTGCTCTTGCTCCGTTACCGAACAAGTCATTTCGGCACTTTATTCAGGTCTTGACTCAAGCGGCACCTTCTCCGTGAGGCCCTTCCTTCTCTTCTATTTAAAATTTAAAATTTTACCTAGCACGTCCCTAAACACTTTGTATCGTCCCTTACTTTTTCTCCTTAGCCCTTCTTTAACTAATATAGTACTTTTCAATTTAATTATCTTGTTTATGTCTTCTCTCCTTGACTGGAATATTAGCTGCACGAGGGCAAGGAGCTTGGTCTGTTTTGTTTACTGCTCTATCTCTAGAGCCCAAGTTAGTTCCTAGCAAATGGAGACATTCAACAGATATATGTTGAATACATGGATAACTTAAGGTTGATTTTGGCTGGTGTTCCGTATTTATGGTGACAGAAAGATAATGCACATTGTTTTCTTCTTGAATTCCATGTAGGCAGCTTTGGGTTAAAGTCAAATTCTTACTAAATTGTTTTTTCATTCCTAGTCTCCCTGAAGAATTTGTTTAATTAACCACAAGTCCTCTGAATTTATTTATCCAACTTTTATCGAACACCAAACTGTGTGCAGGTCACTGCATGCGGCTCTTAAGAGACACGATCCACCTTTTTAAGGACATTTGCAATTTAGTTAGTAAGGCACAACTAGCAAATAATCCATACAGAAGGGCTATTTTCAAATATAGGAGAAGTCTGTTTAAGAGGGATTCATAGAATACTTGACTTGAGATTTTTCAGAAAAATATGTTCTCATCCCCTCCACCAGTTGTAAGTTGGGGTACATGGCTTGATTTTTTTTTTTTAAAAAAAGGTTTTCCAAGTGAGTTCATTGATCCACACAACCATCCACTAAGAACCATTGATTTAATAATCTTGTCTGTATAGACAGACAGACAGACATATCTGTCACTTTATTTATCAGGCCTGCCTGATACACTCTCCCTGTAAGTGAAGGTTTCCTAATGTAAAGAAACATTCCAAATCTATTAAATTTGGGGGAACGATCTATAGTAATATTCAAAGTAGGCATATTTAATTATATTTGCTTCCTCCTTATGAAACAGGATGTTTCTGGTTGCTTGTTTGTTTTGGATTTTTAGTTTGTCAACAAGTAAAGCTGCTGCTTCATTTGCCGCCTTTGTTGTGGCCAGACTGCCCTTCTACTATCTGCAGCTGAATGAGCATTTCTGTACTTCCCAAGATACAGTTCTCACACTGGCAATGCACGCCCTTTGTAGGCTGGCCTGGTCTTGTGCATTCTGTCTGTGATTGCCACCTCAAGTAAAAACTACGCTCATGCAATGTCTGCACACGGATTTTCTCAATCTGTTGCATACCGCCCTGCAGATGCCCCCTTTGGAAGTTTCACTTGTTTCGAACTTTAGTGGAAATTTCGGGGACTTTCTTCCTGATTAGTTGCCTATTACTGAACGAAATACAATGCTCTTATTGTGTTTTCCTCACTCATCTTTATATTTAGGTGAAGCCGGACGTATAGACCAAGCAGTATAAACCGTTTGCTACCACTATCATTTTGAACTTGACCATCAAGTTCTCTGGTTTTCCTCAGTTTACTCTTTTGAGCATTCTGCCTTCCTTTTTTAAAACATTTCGGGAGACTCAGATAATTAAAAATACTTGCCCTTGAAAATAAAAGCATCATGAGTCTCAGTTTGGAAAAGGGGGTTTATCTCTGGGTTCTATGAGCTAGATGCACACTAATTTACAGTGCTGGAACCAAATGGGTTGAAAATCCTTGTTTTCCCACCAGATGGGTTATTTTAAAATATCACAAAACTTCTGAGGTTATTTACATTACAAATGTGCTTCTCCGCACACATCAAGAATTGAGTACCATGTTTTGACAGTAACTCCTTTATGAAATTATATGTTGCGCAAGTAGAGTAAAATTCAAGTCATTCTCAAGGGAGCAGGCTTATGAATCTGGATGAGGTCACACCTCTTTAAAGATGCAGTTTGATAATCCGACATCAAAACAAAGGAATTCTGTTAATCCTCTCACAAAAGTGCAAATTGCTAATCAGATCCCTGGGCTGGGCTGGCAGCGTGGTAAACAATGAGCTTGGCAGAAGAGCAACTTTGGGCGGATAGATAGCTGAGAAGCTTGGGGTACCAACTTTGCCCCTGTGTTAGCCCAGTTGGGCCTGTTGTTTCGAAACAATTATGTTTGTCAATGGAGGTGGTTCTCGCAGTTATTGTGTTCTTGTGCTTTTCTCCTTCCATGTTAATGATGATGCAAATCAATCTTCCTGTCTTTCATTTCACTTCACTGTTGTATAGGCTACTATACCCCTATATTCTTTTCACTTGGATGCATGTGTCTTTTGAATTTTCATTACACATTCCTTTACAAGCCCAGAGGGTTTTCCTTCCTTCCCACAAATAGTGTGGTGGTATTTGAAAAAGGAAGAATAAATCTTAACCCAACTAAAAAAAAAAAAAAAATAGAGTCTCTTCTAGAAGGTGTAATAGTTAGGTTCCTTTGGTTCCTTTTTTTTTTTTTTTTTTTTTTTTTTTTTTTTTTTTTTTTTTGGCAAGTGATAAAACTCAATTTAAGGCAGCTTGAGAGAAAGAGCTGGAATTTTTTGAGTAAAGGAATACAGAGAAGGCAAATAACTAAATTGGGGGAAGGCAGGAATGGAGACTGGCCTTAGGAGCAGTTGGGACCAAAAAGTCATACTCTGTCAGGGTTTGATCCCTTTCTCTTGTCTCCCTGTCACTTGAGGTTGTTCCTGATATGGAGATTTCTCCATAGGGGAGGAAATGTTTCCATTATGACAGCTCAGGAGTTCTGTAGCTGGCTGCCCTTTCCAGCCTACTAAAATAAAATATCTCAGGGAAGCATTCTGATTGGCTTTGCTTCGATCAGGTGCTTATCCTGGGCTAATCAACTCTGAGTATACATGACTTCTTATTTGTCAGAGTGTAGGAGGTGCTTGCTGTTTGTTTTACTCTGTCTTCTTCAGGTTTACTGACATACATAACTGGCCTGAAGAATTCCACAGCCCGATGACTGTCTCGGTGCGTGGAATTATGTTGCACATCTCAACACCACTTTTCTAACTCACACTCTATTTCACCCTCTTGGCATTTCTAACTTTCACCCAGACATGACTAAGAATTAACTTGAAAGTGAGAAATACAACTTCTTCATTTGAAAATGAAGGTGTTTTCATTAAGAGAGTGTACTGTTTTGAATACTGCTAGCTAGTTGTGTGTCTTATATTAAGAGAGTGTTTGGAAATTATTTGGGCGCATTGTGTGTGTTGAGAAGGGGTGACAATTATAATTTTCCTTGTGGAGTTATCTTCCGATAGGTAGGTGAGAGCAGCGTGTTTTTGCTGTGGTACAGTGTGGGCTGCAGTTGGCGTGTTGGTTTTCAGTCGGGTGAATGATACGGAACATGACGAATCTGCATCTGTACCAGGAGGAAAGCATCAAATGCAGAGGTTTGGGGTAGAGGCTGCCCGGGTGGGGCCACGCTACCCACAGCCAAAGCTTTCTGAATAAGAGCACTGTCTTTTTAAAAGCAATAGGGGGTGAGGATTGAGGGAGTGCTCACAGCGGTAAGTATAACACAGCTGTGCTCTGTTTATGCTTCGGCTACAATAAAAAAGCTATAAAATGTGAGATGTCATAGCTCCACTTTGCTTTATTTATACTATTTCCTCTGAGCTCTGTCACACTGCACATTCATCTGCTAACTTGCAGCAAGAATGGAGATTAAAATATCACAGCTCAAAATAGGAGTCAAGCGGAAGGAGATTCATCATAGCCCTATTAAAAATATGTAAATATGGGAATGAAGTCATTTTAAAGCTATACAGCCCTCCTCCTTTAAGAGTTAGGATCCCTTGAGCAAGTGGTGAGCTATGCAAGGGACAGAGCTAGGGCACTCGTTCCCCCTTTCTTCCACCCATGAGATCCTTTTAAGATAAAAGACTTTGAATTTCAAATTTTACATGTTTTCCTATCATCATGCCTAAATTAATAATGGCAGGAAATCTGATGCAAAACAAGAAAGCAAAAGATTTTGTAATTGAAGATTATATACTGTTCACTTCATTAGAATAATTTAAATTAATGTATGAAATCTTTTGGATCTCAGTTATGAATGAAATTTGAGAAACCTCCAGAAGTATCCCTAGGTAGGAAAGTTCCAAGAAGGAAACTGAGACTTGGAGATGTGGTCTGGCTTTCCAAAATCCAGTTACTAATGATAAAGCTCAGGCTGGAAGTTAGGGTTCCTCCCTAAAACTTTGCTAGTAATTGAGTTCTCATTTCCTCTATCTCTAGTCCTCACAAAATTTACTCTCTGCTGTCTATATTGTGTGCTTAGGAGAGTCAGGAATAGACTAATTGGATGGATAAATCTTAAATGGTATTTATTAACAGGTCTTTTGTACTCTCTTCTGTGTGTTGCTGAATGAATGATCATGTTTTGGGCTTCTTGTTTTCCACATGTGTTATCATGGTAATAATAGAGACCAACATTTACTAAGCCCTTACTGGCTGCCAGGAATGGTCCTGTGGGTTGATATGTAGTTGTTATTTTACGCCTCAGAACAGCCCTGTCCCTTAGGTATTAGTCCTCTTGTGATCTTTTTTTTGGAACCAAAGAAGGCATTCTTTATTTACTCTTCTTTTTAAAGCAGTCTAGTTTAAAAACGAGAGATCAAGAGAGAAGAACAGGAAAACTTCCACAGATAGGGGCTCACGAGTGCGCGCAAGTGCGTGCGCGAGCACACACATACGATGGGATGATGGGACGGGGGTGTGTCAGATCTTCTCCATCTTGGAGATGAGGTCATCACAGATGCTTCTACATCTTGTAGAAGCAGGCTGGCCTCAGAACCAGCACTCTCAGCCACACGGCCTTTCCAAAACTTTTAGAAAAGGACCAGGAACAGCATTAGGCTGAAAAAGAGAAGCCCGCATTCCAGTCACTAATAAACTAGGGTAAACTAATTTTCATCCCCTGTAGAATGCAGTCAAGAAATGATTATATCGGGGCGCCTGGGTGGCTCAGTGGGTTAAGCCGCTGCCTTCGGCTCAGGTGATGATCTCAGGGTCCTGGGATCGAGTCCCACATCGGGTTCTCTGCTCAGCAGGGAGCCTGCTTCCTCCTCTCTCTCTGCCTGCCTCTCTGCCTACTTGTGATCTCTCTCTGTCAAATAAATGAATAAAAAAAAAATCTTAAAAAAAAAAAAGAAATGATTATATCCTTTCCAGTTTCAACTTTGTATGCTTTTTTATATTACCACCTCATGAAAAGAAATTTTTTGAGCAATAACTTCTTTCTGCAGTCTTTAACTGTAGTTTCAGAAATGGCTATGGTGAGCTTTTTTAATTATGTGGTGATTCTAGAATTTCTTTTGTCCTAAAGCCTGTGTTTTAGGTGAGTTCTTTTGGTTGCCGCTAATAAGAGTATCACAGTTAGCTAAAGATTTTCTAGCTGTGTGATCTTGCGCATATTTCTTAATCTCTTGTGCCAGTTTTCTTGTCTGTAAAATGGGTATATTAAAGTCCATAATTACAGGGTCATGTAAAGCATTTAACATGATGCCTGTGCATAGTCATTCCTACACAAAAAGTGTTTGATTATGATGACTGTGGATCACCCGCCATCTTGAACATATCTGCCTCTAATTCTTCATGCTATCAGTTCTTTTATTGTGATTGGCCAGTCAGTTAACTTTGTGCCTTATTCATGTAGTAGAAAGGTTATGGTACTATCAGAAGATGCTATCTATTCGAGGTGGAAACATTAGAGCAGGTGGAACTTTAGAACTCGGTTAGGTTAGTCCTTCAGTGTGATAAATGTAATACTCTGAAAGAACAAGTGACTCATCCAAGAACACCCAGCTGGCTGGTAGAGCACAAAGGCAAAACCTGCAGGTCCTAATGACAGTTTCCAACATACGGAGTTATTAAATAGAACATGCGAAAGTTCTTGAAATTTGTAAAGGGGACCTCAACACACAATAGTTTAAATTAGGGGAATTGCCTGAATATTTCAGATTTATAGTGATTTAAGATTTTAGATCATGTGTCTTTTTGGCATGAGGAAATAATGCCTCCAGGTGTCGGGGGAGTATAGGTGGTCATCCTTCTTATTAACTCTTAAGAAATTGAGTTGTTGGGTTTTCTCCTTTGTTGAGTGAGGTAACATGTGATTTTCAACAGTATGGGAAGAAGTAGACCTGATATGCTTAGATGGTGTATAAAGTATAAAGGAAAAAAAAAAGATTTTTATCTTGGGTATTTTAAATAGAATTAATTATTTAAATTGAGTTCCAATAATTAGAATTATTTAAATATATTGGGTCATTAAAATAATCTGAGAAACCATTATAATAATTTTTGAGACATAACTAATTGAGTCACAACGTATCCCACTTATATATACTCTAATAGACAAAGGAAAGGGAGCTGTTCTCATATGTATTCTTGTTCCTGAGTCCCTACCCTACTAAACAGATTGAAAGGCAATCCAAAGTAAATACAATATCACACAAAATAACTCAATATCTTTACTATCAAGTCATCTCTTTCTGCATTTTCTTGTTTGTTTTGTTTTTGTTTTTTTCTCTATTTCCCAAGCCTAGTACTAGAGGGGGTTGAGGGACACACCCTGGACATAAAATGTAAGGAGGCAGCCTTCTTTGGCAGCAGCCCTGCACTTCCATGACCCCAAGAGGGATGCTGCTTACCTTTTGTGCCTCCAGAATGCCTCATGAACCTTACTTTTGTGCTGGCTCTGCCCCTGTGCACGCTAACGAAACCATCTTTGAGGGGTTCATGTATTCCTGTGACTGGTGCAGGAGGGTGGAGCATCACAGCTGTGCCTGCTGACCCTGGGGTTGACCTCTGTATCCTTCCTGGCTTCTGCCCCCTCTGATACTGTCTCTATTAGTAGAGGCCCCTATTCTTGATGGTGCAGCGGACCCCACCTAGACTCTGAGCCAGAGTGGCTGCTGCTGACCTGCCACTGCCTTGAACTTGAGTTCCCTCTTCTTTTCTCATCCCAAGGCTTTCTCAGTCTTTTTCTGTGTCGCACTTGTGTGTGTGTGTGTGTGTGTGTGTGTGTGTGTATGTGTTGCAAATTTTTAGGTTCTTTGCACATGCACACAACCTGTGAAGAATAACCAATTTTAACTTGGTCTGAGAACCTTCCTTCACCAGTGTTTTATTTCTCCTTCTCCAGGTTACATGGGTACAAAACTTACAACAGGGATTCTCTTAGAGGCCTCCGATCTCCTCCATTCCCTCCCCAAAAAAGGATTCCCTGAAAGAGAACTGTCAGCCCATAGGTGCTTGGATTCCTTTTATCCAGCTGATATTCTCCTGCCCCACCTCCTTACCAGTTTAATAACAAGATATGTAGAAAGCCTGGCCCCTGTCTCTGAGCTCTGCCTCTCTCCTTACCCTAGACTTCTTTCCCCCTTGCTCCCTAAGTACGTGAGAATTCCTATATTGGCTCTATCACTTAGGATCCATATTTTGCTTTTGTTTTCTCCACAGGGAATTTTTGGAAAACTTTAAACAACTTTTTACTCTCAAATTCTGTCATTCAAAGTTGTTGTCTCACTAGGTAAGCTGATTAAGAGCCCCTTTGTTCTAGATAGTAGCTGACCTCCCCACTTGCATACTGGAATCTACAAAGGGTGAGACCTCCAGGAACTCCTAACTGAGAAGAAGAGTATACAGCATCAAGAGGAATTATCGTCACAGTGTGACATACGAAGATGTGTGGGCTTACACAGGTTATTCCATGGGCTTCCATTCCTTACCTCCAGCCCAGTTCCTACTCTCAAGTTAGAATACTCTCTCTCCATTATGTGTATATACTGTATAGTCTACCCTACAGAAAGGAGTAGATTCTCCCAATGAGGAACTTCTCATTCAGAATCTCTTCTTGACTCTAGGAATTTGTGATATGTACACTTCCTGAATCTTCTCCTTATATTCTGCTTGTGGAGAAGGCAGGCATGGAATCTCATGCCATTTTAATATAATATGGTCAATTTTATTTTACGATTACGAACAGTATTTTATGGGAGAGAAGGCAGGCCTAAGTTTGCCTAGAAGTATCAAAGAGGGCTTCCCAGAGGAGTGAAGCCCAAGTTAGGGATTGAAGATTAATTATAGTCTTTTGTGAATAAGATGGGAAGTATATTTTTGAAAGAGCAAAGCTCAATGAAGAGCAGGACCTTGTCTATCAGACTGACCATTGTGTCCCTATCACCTAGCACAGAATTAGGTATCCTATACATACTTAAATATTTAGTGGATAAATGGATGAATGACTATATCTTGAGGGCCATCAAAATTGGTCATTTTGAATATGGATACAACATGATGAGATTTGTGTTTTATAAAAAATAATACGGCAGCATTGTAATAAATGAAATGGGAATGAGACAGGGAGCAACTGTTGTCACATGTTCTATGAAAGCTCCTGAGAGATTCCTTTTAAGTGACTTCTAACCTTTCTCTAGGTACTTAGAGAGTCTGTCGCTCTGCACTGAACATATGCTAGTTTCCCAAGTATGCCTCAAGAAGGCATGGACACTGACTGCTCCCACCCCTTAAGATGGCCCAGGAAAACCTAGAGATAAAGCACAGCATCTTTCTCAACACCTTCCATATAGGAGATAGAGAGTTGAGGTTTCAAGTGATCTATTTTATAGGCAATAAATACATTTTTGTCATAGTCCATATGGGCTGCTATAATAAAAATACCATAAAGTGAGTGGCTTATAAACAACAGAAATTTATTTCTCACAGTTATGGCGGCTGGGAAGCCTGTAATCAGGGCACCTGCACATTGCTGTCTGGAGAGAGCCTCCTTTCCCCTGTAATTTCATGGGGTAGAAGAAGTTGGGAGTTCTCTGGAGCCTCTTTGATAAGAGTGTTAATCCTATCCCTGAGGGCTCCACCCTCCTGAACTAAGCACCTCCCAAAGCCCCACCTCCTAATCCCATCACACGGGGCACTAGGTTTTAGCATATGAAATTTGGAGGGCACAGACATTCAGTGTATAGCTTCTGGCATACATGGCATCTTTTCTGTATTTCTTGTTCAGACTGGGTCAATGAATTTTCAGCTTTGGCCATGGTAACCTGGGGTCTACATGAATCCGAGCACATAACTGACACTTGTTTTCAGAGCAAGACCGAAGAGAGGTCAGTAAAATACATGAAGTTTTATTCCCGTGGGTACTCATTTTATGTTGGTGTGTCAAATTATTAAAAACTTAGTGGCTTAAAACAAGGCCCACTCACTAGCTTGGAGTTCTCCAGGTTGAGTCTGGTATGGTGTGGCTTTCTCTGCCCAGAGAAGCACGGATGGAAATCAAGGTTGGCCTGACTGAGTTCTTACATGCACTCTTGAGGAAAAAAATTTGCTTCCAAACCCATTCTTGTTGGTAGAATTCGGCTCTTTGTGGTTGAGAGCTGAGGTCCCTATTACCTTGCTGGCCGTCAGCTTGGGGTTGTCCATAGCTGCTAGAGGCTCTGGACTGTGCCCCCATTCTGAAGCTAACAATGGTGTGTCAAAGTCTCTTTATGATTCAAATCTCTATTTCCCTCTGTCTTTGATCTCTAGATCAAGATTTAAAGGGTTAAGTCTAACCAGATAGTTCCCGTTTTAAAGTGTATAATATAGGGGTGCCTGGGTGGCTCAGTGGGTTAAAGCCTTTGCCTTTGGCTCAGGTCATGGTCTCAGGGTTCTGGGTTTGAGCCCTGCATTGGGCTCTCTACTCGGCAGGGAGCCTGCTTCCCCCCTCTCTCTGCCTGCCTCTCTGCCTACTTGTGATTTCTGTCAAATAAATAAATAAAGTCTTTTTTTTTTTTTTAAGTGTATAATATAACCAGTTTAGGAGAGTAAAATTCATGATATTCACATTTCTAGGGACTATGCAGAGCATGTTTCCCAATTAGGAGAATTTGGGAGGAGCTTCTTAAATTCAACCTACCAAACTTTAATTTATAACATTAAAAAGAAAAACACACAAGTTGTGAACAGTCTTGCAGAGTGCTATCTAAGCAGTTTGGAAAAGCAAAAATAAAAGTATGATTTAATTAACATTTTGTTTGAAAACCAGCACATCTTTTAATGAAGTTAATTTTCTTTTTTTTTTTTTTTTTTTTTTTTAAAGATTTTATTTATTTGTTAGAGAGAGAGAGAGATACAGAGCGCAAGCACAGGCAGACAGAGTGGCAGGCTAGAGGCAGAGGGAGAAGCAGGCTCCCTGCCGAGCAAGGAGCCCGATGTGGGACTCGATCCCAGAATGCTGGGATCATGACCTGAGCCGAAGGCAGCCGCTTAACCAACTGAGCCACCCAGGCGTCCCAATGAAGTTAATTTTCTAATATCTGACCTTGACAGGTCTATTACTAATCTTTAGAAATTTTACTTGTTTGTGACTCATTCACTTCTGAATATTTCTACCATTCACATTACCAAAGTGAAACAAAACATTTCTATATTTATTACTGGGTTGTGGCAATGGGAGTGGTTTTCATTGTGCAAGGAAAAATAAAACAATGCCATATGATCTATACATAAACACCATCACTTCAAAGTGATTTTTTAAAAAGATTTTATTTATTTATTTGACAGACAGAGATTACAAGTAGACAGAGAGGCAGGCAGAGAGAGAGAGAAGGAGGGGGAAACAGGCTCACTGCTGAGCAGAGAGCCCGATGTAGGGCTTGATCCCAGGACCCTGAGATCATGACCTGAAGCAGAAGGCAGAGGCTTTAACCTGCTGAGCCACCCAGGCACCCCCAAAGTGATTTTTAATAGTAAGAGCTTTGTTAAGTTAACTTGAATGATAAAGTAAAATATCTTTCAAAGTTTTGGGGATTTCAAGATTTAAATAAGGAAGTACAAGAGTTTAACTAACTATACAGTTAGTCAACTACAAACGCATTTCCCCACTTACTTTTCATTTCTGACACCAACTGCAAGTTTGAAGACTTTCTAAAACCACCTTTAGGTTTGACAACTTGCTAGAAGTATTCACTAAAACAGATTATACTCAAGGTTATAGTTTATTACAAGGAAAGGATACAAATTAAAATCAGCCAGGGGAAAAGGTGTATAAAGCTGGGTCTCAAGCTGACAAGTATAAGGTTAAGGCTGAGTCAAAGTTTGAGGCTTGAAGAATCAACCACAGAGCTTTCATTGTCCTCTCCTCATAGAGTCAGATGCATTATTTCCCCAGCATCAATATGGCAGTATGCATGGAACTTTGTCAACTAGGGAAGCTCACTTGAGCCTTTGGTGTCCAGAGTTATTAATGGGATGTGATCACATACTGCCCAAGTTGCTGACCTTTAGTCTCTACCCCTCTTGATGTTACTATTGGGTTGATACCTTTAGTCTCCAGTTCCTTCCAGAGGCAGAATTGATACTGGGTGGCCCCAAGCCTCCATCCAAAATCACGGTTTGACCGTCCTGTGGCCAAAGCTCATAGGCAAGCAAAGACACTCCTGCCAGATATGACGTTTGGATGACGTTTTGGATCACCTCTTAGTAGCGAAAGACAAAGCCAGCTCTTTCTCTGCATAAGTTTATCTCTTCGCCACACAGAAAAGGAGGGAAAGAGAAATGAATGCAAATAGTCATCACCATGTATTGAAGATATGTTGTTTGTCTGGCAGTGTGCTAAGCATTGTTTCCTTTAATTTTCGGACACCAGTGATGCTGTAATTATTTTCCTTTTGAAAATAAGCTGAGATTTATAGATTAAGAGATTTACCCAAGACCATGTAAATAGTCAATGGTGGAACCAGAATTGAAGCCAACGTCAGTCTAACTCGAAGGTACATGATTTTAAACACTTTACTTTGTTGCCTCCATCAAAGGACAATAAGAATATATAATGTAATAAGAATTTAGAAGCAATTATACTTGAGAATTGTTTTCAGGATGAAGTTGTCATTTAAGTATATAAGAATGTGCTCTGATGTAGGATATAGAGAAAGAAGATTGCTATATAGAATGGTTATATCATTGAATTCATACTTCCCAAGTGGATTCCAGTCAGCACTGTATCATTTAATTAATTCAAACACATTTATGGGGTATGCATTATATCTCAGGTGCTGTGCTGGACACTGGTGACCCAAAGATGATGACAAATATGTTCCTGTCCATAAGGAGCTAGCGATCCACTGGGGTATGTAAATTGTTTATTATTTTTTATTAATATGTTAGTTTTAAGCAGAACAGAGAGAGTATAATATGTGAGAAATATTTTGCCTATGAATTTTGCAAGCATTTGTAACCATTTTTGTTTTTTTTTTGTCTGGATGAGCTAATGATAAAGTTAGTAATTTAGAGATTGTTGTTCCTATAACTAATCAAATTTTTAAACTCAGCTTCAGTCTTTTAATATATTCTTTTAATAATAAGGTAGATTTTTAAAAAGTTTTACTTCCTTTGCCTTTGGGGGTGGGGCATAGCATGGAGATTTGTCTGTATTTCCTACTTACGATAGTACAAGAGGGCAAATGAAGGGAGAATAGGAATGCCACCATCTCCCATTGCACATAAGAACAATGTGCTTTCTTCTTCACACTTGTAATGTTAATACTCCGCTTTTCATTGGTCACTTTAGGATCATTTTCACCTCTTACTTTCTCCTACTTCACTGATTTCTCCAATTGAGCCAAGTCCATATTGCGGTAAAATAGGATTCCTTATTTAGTTAATGGTGATTTTTGGCAAATATGTACTTTATTTAAGGTAAAGTTTATAACAGCCCATGCTTACCATACACCATGCAGTGTGCTGGGAGTGGTCTTGAAGAAATAGTACAGTAAATGCAGTAATATAAATAAGAAATATTATATCCCAATTATACTTTATATATTTTATAGCTTAATATAGAGGAATTGAATTAGAAAATAATAAATTTAAGCAAAGTTGATGTCCAGTAGTTCATACTGCCACAACACAGCACTAACAACAATATATTTGGATCTATTTAGAACATATATTAATATGCTATCTAGATTAAGCACTGTAAGTGCTGAGAGTGCAGTTGGGATCATTTTAAAATGTGAGCAACCCAAGAAAAAAAGCCTCCCCCCCTTTTTTTTTGCAATATGATTTTAATTTTTAAAAGCATTTAATTTTATAAACCATATCCATCATCTTTGCATAGATAAATGTTGTGGCAATTTTTTGAATGAACCTAAAGAAATTATGGATACACTATAAATTTATAAATGAAAGGCCATTCATCAGAGTTATAAATATGAGTGATTCTTGTGCTGATGCCCATGTAAACTTAAAGTGGTTTAATATCTATTGGCTTTTGAGTATAGTTAGAACAGCAAAAGAATATAGATACTGTCATACTTATGTGGTGTCATAACATTGGCAAAATGGTGAGAACAACATGAAATATTTTTTGAATAGCATGGCATTTCCTTGAATTACTGCTGGCAATAGAACATAAATCAACCTTAATGATGGATATTCCAAAGATGTTTATTAATCTGTTCATTTAATCTGAAATACTCAGTCTTGGCATTTATAGAGCCAGTTCAAAGGAAGTGGCAAGTGCTTCTAAACCCCAACAGTGACTTTTAGGGGCCCCATAATTATGTCAGCTAAGTCTGGTTGGAATGGAGATTAAAATGCATAAAAATCCTTTCCTTCTAATCT